>NW_025879381.1:0-73344 GCF_002878395.1 Capsicum annuum
CTTTCAATATGATTTCTAAGTCATTTTTCTTTATGTCATGGGAATTGTTTGCCTATATACTTCAATGGTTGAAACCATGCATATATGATTTGAGATTTTCCATGGAAGTTTGATAAATATGAATGATAAATTGTTTTTAAATTCCCATGATAATGTCTTGATACCCCATATCATATTGTGACCAACAAAAGAGAGCATGAATTTGAAATAATTATTGTTCACCACTTGTAAATGATGAAGCACCTTGGTTTTTACATGATTATGCCTATGTGGATGTGATATTAATGATATGCAAGTAGGGTATGATGATACCCTACAGAATATGATACATGATTGAATTAAATAAAGTTTGAATGCATTGATTTTACATGAGAAAGGTGGATGCCCGAAGAAGGCATTTGAGATGTAAGGAATCATCGCTGGAAAACGTGTTTGCCAACACAGAATATTGATACCAGGCTAAGTGATCTTGTGTCCTTAACTTTATGTCATTCTCAAATTGGTATGTTAGGTAGGAGCTCGTGCTAAGTGATCTTGGCCACTACCATTGGGTCGAGACACCATGCTATGTGATCTTGAGTGTCTCTCCCTCACTTACACTCTAATCTCAGTGAAAATTGAGGTTAGACAGTTGGTGTAAATTATGTATGGTATTCCACCTAGATCAGTTGCATTTCATTATTGTTGAGAAACTATTGCATTACACCCATGTGTTTTCAAACGATTTGATATGAAATTTCTTTATAATGGCTCTCAACTATATTTTGTAAAAATATTATGTTTTGTTTCGATATCTCTATACGCCAGTACTTTTATGCTGACCCCCCTCTCCTCTCCAACATCACAGGTTTAGAGGCCCAGTCTAGGGGTCAAGAGAATCAGTAGATCATTCAGACAGAGTTGCAGAGACAAGTGGTGAGCCTTCTATGTTTCGGAAGGTCTTATATCCTACAGTCCTTTTATCTTATATTCAGTTTTGGGGGTCTGCTGGGGGCCTTGTCCCAATTTTTAGATAGACATTATTTCAGTCATATAGTAGAGATTTTGCAGACAGTTTTAGAGATGTTGATTTTGATTGTGGGACACTATTCCCCATTTTTATTTTCATATAATTCTTGACTATGTTTCAATTATATTGTGTTTCTTCTACATTACTTTGATTATATGAATTAGGTGCATGATTACCAGATAGATAGGGGTGTTTTGAGCCTCTACAGTTTGTAATGATCATCACAGCCAGGCCCTGGTTTGGGTCGTGACTAACTTAGTATCAAAGCATGGTTTATGGTCCCATAGTGTCTGTAAAATTGCATCAGGTAGAGTCTTGTTTATGGATGTGTAGCGCACCACACTTATAAGTAAGGGCTACTAGGCATTTAGGAAATGTTTCCCTTCTTTGTGATTTAGTTCGTGCTTCAGAATCTAAACTATCCCCTAATCAATGATCACTTGTGTTTTAGAAACACAGTTATGCCTCCACATCGTATCATCAATCAGAATGCTCAGGCAGATGAGGTCCGTCCCACCTATGGGCTGCGGACCCGTAATAGGGCTTCCACTTCAGAATTTGTGCCCACTCTAAGAGTCCCTCCAGTCCTGACCAGTCCACCTCAGGCTCCGCGGACTAATGCTAACTATTCCCAAACTGCTCAGGAAGATATTTCAAATACAGAATTCAGACTGTCTATTCATATGCTGACATAGTTGGTAGCTAACCAGGCTCAAAGATTGGAAGATGTTGGGTTTGCATCTATTACGTCTGAGGCTACTAGAGTCTAACATTTCATGAAGATGAACCCATGTGAATTCACTGGCACCAAGGTGGAGAAAGATCCATAGGTGTTCGTGGATGATATGGAAAAGATCTTTAAGGTGATGCATGTGGATGAGGTTGAAGGGGTGGAGCTAGCAACCTATCATCTCAAGGACGTTGCGAATCAGTGGTATGCTAACTGGGAAGATGAAAAAGGTGAAAGTACTGAGCCTATAATTTGGGGCGATTTTGTGGAAGCTTTCCTTGATCGATTCTTTCCTTTGGAGTTGAGGGAGACCAAAGGGGAAGATTTTATGAATCTGAAGCAGGGCAGTATAAGTGTCCAGGAGTACACTTTAAAGTTTAATAAACTAGCCTGCTATGCACCAGAGTTGACTAGTAATATGAGAGCCCGAATGAGAAAATTTGCATCTGGCCTTGCTAATAACCTGGTACTTGAGTGCCAAGGGGCTATGTTGAATAAGGAGTTAGACTTTGCTCGACTGCCCGTTTATATGTAGCAGGTGGAAGAGAAGAAGTAAAAGATTGCTGAATCTAGAGAGAAAGACAAATAGGCTAAGAGAGCTAAATCTGCGGACCAGCACCAAAGTCAGCCATAAAGTGGTAACTGGGGTAATAAGTAGCCGAAGAAGAAGAAGTTTTAGAATAATGCACAATCAGCAGCCAGCGCCCCAGCACCCAGACCACCGACAGACAGACAAAATCAGGGTTTTCAGACTCCTCATGGGTCCAAAGCTCTAGGTACACAGTCTTAGGGCAGTGTGGCCCAGCAGCATCGTACTTATCCGCAGTGTAAGGTTTGCAGAAGGAATCATCTAGATCACCTTCAGAGTGATTGTCCTTCTGCTAGAGTAAATGCATGGGGGATAAGTCCCAAGTCGCCTCTACAGCTTCTTTTCCTAAGAGTTCCTCTTCAGCTACCAAAAGTGGTCGCAGCCGATTATATTCTTTGACTAACCGCCAGGAGGCGAAAGCTTCACCAAATGTTGTCACCGGTATGTTATGAATCTTTTCTCATGATGTTTATGTATTGCTTGATCCCTGGTCTACTTTATCTTAAGTGACCCCTTATGTGGCTGTTGGTTTTGAGTTTGAGCCCAAAGTTATTGTAGAACCCTTCTCTGTTTCTACTCCTGTAGGTGATTCTGTTGTTGCTAGAAGGGTATATAGAAATTTTGTCATGTCTAATCATAGTAGGGAAACTGTGGCAGACCTTATAGAACTGGATATGATAGATGTTAAGGGCATCCTTGGGATGGACTGGCTCCATTCATGTTATGCCACCCTTAATTGCAGAACCCGAAAGGTTACAGTTTCTTTCCCGAATGAGATACTAATTGTATGGGAAGGGAGTTCTGTGGAACCTAGAGGTCACTTTATCTCTTATCTTAGGGCCTGGAAGCTTATCTCTAAAGGTTGTATGTATCATCCAATCCGAGTAAAATATTCAAAAGTTGAAAACCTTCCTCTGCAGTCAGTCCCTATAGTGAATGAATTCCCAAAAGTCTCTCCCGAAGATCTCCCAGGGATACTCCCTAATAAAGAGATATATTTTGACATTGATGTGTTGCCAGACACTCGTCGTATTTCAATTCCGCCATGTAAAATGGCTCCCGCAGAACTAAAGGAGTTAAAAGAACAGCCTCCAGACCTCCTAGACAAAGGTTTTATTCATCCTAGTGTTTCCCTATGGGGTGCACCCGTGCTCTTTGTGCGAAAGAAGGATGTGTCCCTTTGATGTGCATAGACTACCGTCAGTTAAATAAGGTCACGATTAAAAATAAATATCCTCTTCCTAGGATTGAAGACCTTTTTGACTAGCTTCAGGGTACCAAGTGTTTTTCAAAAATAGACCTTCGTTCAGGTTATCATCAGTTGAAAGTTAGGGAGTAAGACATACCCAAGACAGCCTTCCGAACCCGATATGGTCACTACGAATTTCTAGTCATGTCCTTCAGGTTGACTAATGCCCCTGCACCCTTCATGGATCTTATGAATAGAGTGTTCCGTCAGTTTCTTGACTTGTTCTTCATTGTATTTATTGATGATATTCTGATCTATTATAAGAGTAAAGAGAATCATGCCAATCATCTCCAAATTATTCTTCAGACCCTTAAGGATCATCAGCTATATGTCAAATTTTCTAAGTGTGAATTCCAGTTAGATGTTATTGCCTTCCTAGGGCATATTGTGTCCAGTGACGGGATAAGAGTGGATCCCCAGAAAGTTGAAGCAGTGAGAAAATGGCCCAGACCTACGACTCCAACCGATATTCGGAGCTTCTTAGGTTTGGTGGGGTATTACAGAAGGTTCGTAGAGAGTTTTTCTTCCATAGATTCTCCACTTACTAAACTAACCCAGAAAAAGATGAAGTTTGTATGGTCTAACTTATGTGAAAACAATTTTGAGAAATTAAAGGACAAGCTAACTACTGCTCCTGTTTTGACCCTTCCCGAGGGTGTAGATGATTTTGTGGTTTATGGTGATGTGTCCCGTATAGGACTTGGTTGTGTATTTATGTATCGTGGTAAGGTTATAGCTTATGTATCTAGGAAGTTAAAGGTGCATGAGCTCAATTACCCCACTCATGACTTAGAGTTAGCAGCCATGGTGTTTGTATTTAGAATCTGGAGGGGTGATTGTTCATGAGTTAGCTAAGTCCTCTCTTTGTGCTGAAGTTAAGGAGAAGTAGGTTGAAGATTCTATCTTGATGTAAATCAAGAAAGATGTGGGTCAACAAAAGGTTATGTCGTTTGAAATTGGTGGTGATGGTATTCTGAGATTTCAGGGTAGGTTGTGCATTCCGAATGTCGATGGGCTATGGAAAAAAATCCTTAATGAGGTGCACACTTTGATGTATGTTATTGACCCAGGCTCTACTAAGATGTACCATGATCTGAAAACCTTGTATTGGTGGAAAAATATGAAACGTCATGTAGCTGATTTTGTGTCCAAGTGTTTGAACTGTCAACAAGTGAAAGTAGAACACATGAGGCTATGTGGAACTTCCCAAGAGATAGCCCTACCTTTATGGAAGTGGGAGATTATAAACATGGACTTCATTACAGGACTTCTGGGATCCCGAAACCAGTATGATTCTATATGGGTGATTGTAGATCGGTTGACCAAGTCAGCCCACTTTTTGCCTGTAAGGACTAATTATTCTGGAGAGATTTATGCTAAGAGTTACATTGAGGAGATAGCTTGATTGCATGGGTCACCAGTGTCTATTATATCTGATAGAGGTACGCAGTTTTCATTTTAGTTTTAGAGATCCTCTCAGAATGGTTTAGGTACATAAGTGAATTTGAGCGTAGCTTTCCACCCTCAGATGGATGGGCAAGCTGAGCGTACCACTCAGACCCTCAAAGATATGTTGAGGGCATGCATCATTTATTTCAAAGGTAGTTGGGTAGATCACCTTCCACTGGTTGAATTTGCTTACAATAATAGTTACCATGCCAGCATCAAGATGGCTCCTTTTGAGGCTTTGTATGGGAGGAGATGTAGGTCTCCGATAGGATGTATGAATTGGGCGAGACTCAGTTGTATGAGCCTGATCTTGTTCATCAGGTGATGGAGAAAGTGAAGATCATTAGAGAACTACTCAAGACTGCTCAAAGTCATCAGAAGTCCTATGCCGATGTTCAGAGAAGAGAACTAGAGTTTCAAATTGGTGATTGGGTGTTTCTCAAGGTTTCTCCTATGGAAGAAGTTATGCGGTTTGGAAAAAGGGGTAAATTAAGCCATCGTTGTGTAGGGCCATATCAGATTTTGAAAAAAATTGGTCCAGTTGCATATGAGTTAGAATTGCCTGCAAGTTTGGGTTCCGTTCATCCGGTATTCCATGTATCCATGTTGAAGAAATGCATTGGAAATCATTCTATGGTATTGGCAGTAGAGGGTACCAAAGTGACAGACTTCTTGCCAACTGAGGAGCAAAGAGATAGCCTCAGTAAAGGTACTATGGAGGAATCAAAAAGTCGAAGAAGCAACTTGAGAGTCAGAAAATGACATGAGAATTAGATATCCCAATTTGTTTGCTTCGATGGAGGAGGAGACAAAAGGTACTATTCCTATCTTATCTTTCCTAGTCCTTTATTATGCTTGAAATCATGTCTGTTTGTATCCCGCATCATCATTCGGGGATGAATGATCCTAAGGGGGGATAATGTAACGCCCCTCAATTCGGGCTACAATATAGACCATGATTTTGATGCGTTGTTAATATTGAAGCCATAAAACCCTATGCCAATATGGCATGTTAATTAGTGGACATTGTAAAGTGTGTCATCTTCCATCGACCATAACTCTCTGTATATGTCAAATTAGGAATCCTACTATATGTCAAATAATAGGTATTTGAGTTAGCTTTCCAATGATACTAATTTGTCTAAAATCAAACACCAGAGCAAGAAGTTATGGCCTTTCAAAGTGATAAGCATCGCCTAACCAATCGCCCACGGCCACTGGAAAGCATAGGCAATAGCCTAGGCGGCGCCTATGTAAACATAGGTGATAGACTAGGTGTTACCTATGTGAACATAGGAAATGGGATGGGCAGCGCCTATGTAAAGAATTCTAGTGAGTTAAACACTCCGTGTTGGGAACAAAGTGGTCCTTTTCCACCCTTACTTAGCCCTAAAACACGAAATTTAGTTCCAAGGACCCCAAAATACATATTCTTTCATCAAAAGTGCTCAAAGATTCTCCTTAGGATTTCAAAATAAAAACCCAAATATTCCAAGATTTGACCATAGGTTTTAAAAGATAATTACATATTTGGAATCACCAATCCGCAAGCTTCAAGAAACATCTATTATCCTTGGAAATAAAGGTACGTGGGGTTATCCTAAAATCTCATGGGTGTATTTTTTATGAACATGCATGATTTTAAATGGGGATTTTCAATCAAATGTTAATAACTTGCTTTCAATATGATTTCTAAGTCATTTTTCTTTATGTCATGGGAATTGTTTGCCTATATACTTCAATGGTTGAAACCATGCATGTATGATTTGAGATTTTCCATGGAAGTTTGATAAATATGAATGATAAATTGCTTTCAAATTCCCATGATAATGTCTAGATACCCCATATCATATTGTGACCAACAAAAGAAAGTGTGAATTTGAAATAATTATTGTTTACCAATTGTACATGATGAAGCACCTTGGTTTTTACATGATTATGCCTATGTGGATGTGATATTGATGACTTGCAAGTAGGGTATGACGATACCCTACAGAATATGATATGTGATTTTATTAAATGAAGTTTGAATGCATTGATTTTACATGAGAAAGGTGGATTCCCGAAGAAGGCATTTGAGATGTAAGGGCTCATCGCTAGAAAATGTGTTTGCCGACACGGAATATTAGTACCAGGCTAAGTGAACTTGTGTACTTGACTTCATGTCACTCCCTAATTAGGACGATAGTTAGGAGCCCATTCTAAGTGATCTTGGGCACTACCATTGGGTCGAGACACCATGCTATGTAAACTTGAGTGTCTCTCCTTCACTTACACTCTAATCTCGGCGTTAACTGAGGTTAGACAGTTGGTGTAAATTATGTAGGGTATTCCACCTAGCTCAGTTTCATTTCATTGTTGTTGAGAAACTATTGCATTACACTTGTGTGTTTTTAAATGATTTGATACGAAATTTCTTTGTAATGGCTCTCAACTATATTTTGTAAAAATATTATATTTTATTTTGATATCTTTGCGTGCCAGTACTTTTGTGCTAACCCCCCTCGCCTCTCCAACCTCACAGGTTTAGAGGCCCAGTCTAGGGGTCAACAGAATTAGTAGTTCATTCAAACAGAGTTGCAGAGACAAGTGGTGAGCCTTCTATTTTTTGGAAGGTCTTATATCCTTCAGTCCTTTTATCTTATATTCAGTTTTGGGGGTCTGCTTGGGGCCTTGTCCCAGTTTTCAGATAGACATTGTTTCAGTCATGTAGTAGAGATTTTGCAGACGGTTTTAGAGATGTTGATTTAGATTGTGGGACACTATTCCCCACTTTTGTTTTGATAAGATTCTTGACCATGTTTCCGTTATATTGTGTTTCTTCCGCATTTCTTTGATCATATGAATTAGGTGCATGATTACCAGACAGATAGGGGTGTTTCGGGTCTCCATGGTTCGAAATGCTCGTCACGGCCAGGCCCTGGTTTGGGTCGTAAGACACAGGGGCTGCAGTGAATCTAGTCTTCAACTCCTTAAAACTCTTCTCATAGGAATCTGACCAAAGAAACTTAACTTTCTTTTGGGTCAACAGGGTCATGGGGGAAGCAATAGAAGAGAAACCTTGAACAAAACAGTAGTTGTAGCTAGCTAGTCTTAAGAAACTTCTAATGTCAGATGGAGAGATAGGTCTAGGCCAATTTCTTACAGTTTTTGTCTTTTTGGGATCGACTCTAATGCCTTCGGCTGAAATAATATGCCTAGAAAAGCTGCGAACCTTATCCAAAACTCACACTTGTTGAATTTTGCAAACAACTTATGATCTCTAACTGTCTGCAGGATTATTCTAAGATGATCTGCTTGGTCATTCTTAGTACGGGAGTAAACAAGGATATCATCTATTAACACTATGACAAACATATCAAGGATATCATCGATTCATGAGGTCCGTGAAAGCTGCTGCAGCATTGGTTAGCCTAAAAAATATGACTATAAACTCAAAGTGACCAGAATGGGTTCGGAAGGTAGTCTTTAGGATATCACACTCCCTTACTTTAAGTTGATGAGAGCCGGATCTAAGGTCTATCTTGGAGAAATAACTTGCACCTTGCAACTGATCAAACAGGTCTTCAATTCTCGAAGAGGGTACTTATTCTTAACTGACCTTGTTAAGATGACGATAGTCAATGCACATACACAAATAACCATCTTTCTTTCGCACGAGTAGGATGTGTGCACCTCAAGGAGAGACACTAGGCCTTATGAAACCTTTACCTAAAAGATCTTTGAGTTGTTCTTTCAACTTCTTAAGCTCTGCAGGTGCCATATGGTAGGGAGGAATAGAAATAGTTTGAGTGTCGGGAAGAAGGTCAATCTCAAATTCTATCTCTCTATCGGAAGGTACCCCTGGGAGATCTTTCGGAAAAACATCAGGAAACTCATTAACAATGTTGGCTGACTAAAGAGTTGGAGTTTCAGACTTAGTGTCGTTAACTCTAACTAGGTGATAGATGTAACCTTCGGATATTAGCTTTTTGGCTTTGAAATAGGAGATAAAATGACTCTTGAGAGATATTGAACTCCCGGACCACTCAAAAACTGGTTCATCAGGAAATTGAAACTTGACCACACAAGTACAACATTCTATAGATGTATAACAAGAATAAAGCCAATCCATACCCAGAATAACGTCAAAATCCACCATGTCCAACTCTACGAAATCAACAAGTATGACTCTATTAAGAACAGTGATGGGACACTTTTTATAACTTGCTTAGCAATAATTTACTCACTTACTAGAGTAGAAACTAGGAAAGGCTCAGGAATCTTCTCGAGACTCATTTCAAAATTCACAGCTACAAGTGGGGTCACATAAGAGAAACTTGACCCGAGGTCCAATAACACATAAACATCATAGTGAAATACACGGAGTATACCAGTAAAATCATTGGGATAATTCTCTATCTACTTGTGGGATGGTAAGGTGCAGAATCTATTCTGGCACTGACCACCTGCAGTACTGGATGAAGTGCCCTGAGGAGGGACTAGACGGGTTAAAGGAGCTGGGGCACTAGTAGCCTAAGTCTGAGGTCGCATATCTCCGTTCTTCTGCCTAGCATGCAGGCACTCTCTGAGTCTATGACCCATCTTGCAACAACCAAAACAATCCCTTTTGTTGGGCCAAACACTCATCGGGATAGGTCCTGCCTCACTTAGCATAAGAAGGATAGTAAGTCTTATTACTCACAATGTTCTGGGACCTGGACATAGAGGGCCTATTCCCTTGCTCCAAACTATTTCGGGGCGTGGGAGAACTAGTTGATGAAGGCGCTGGCATAGATGAACGGCTCTAAAACTGTGAATGGCTCCCTCTATGGAACCTAGTCTGTCCATACTCATGCTTTCCAGATCTAACCCTCTTGTTTCCCCTTCCTCTATCTCTCTCCCTCATCTTATCTACCTCTATCTTCTGTCTATGCATCATCAGTCAGGAAAATCCATATCCCTATTGAGCATAGCAGTCCTACACTCTTTCAACACAAAACCAGATACACATGTCACGAACTTTCTCATACTAGTTTGGTTGTAAGCAATCAAATTGGGAGTATACTTGGCTAACTGGTTGAACTTCAAGTAGTACTACTTAACATTCATGGATCCTTGTCTCAAGTTCATAAATTCCTATATCTTCGCTTCTCTCATCTCTAACGGGAAGAACTTGTCCAAGAATACATCCCAGAACACCTGCCAAGTAATAGGAGCAGCATCTTGCCCTCTATTCTTCCACCATACAACTACCCAGTCATAAGCAATGTCTTTCAGACGATAAGATACCAGCTCTAGACTCTCTTCCTCATAAATATGCATGACTTGGATAATCTTCCTCACTTCCTCAAGATATAACTGTGGGTCCTCACCAGTCTTGGACCCATAGAACTTTGTCGGATTCATCTTAATGAAATCACGGATCCTAGCAGCAACTAAGTCACCTCCCTGCTGATGCAGAACTGCGGCCTGGTTTTTGTCCTGGACATTTGTGGTGACTTCTTGGTCTGACTCCTGAAAGGCTTCCCAAAACTCAGCATGAGACACATTCTCATTCAAGGGATCAACAGGCAGAGGTTGCTCGTTATTATTTCTGTAGGAATTCTCTCTTCGGGGAAGCATTTTCTAATATAACAAAGCATGAATTAATATCTTAGAGAGCCAACTGTAAGCACGATAGATTCTTAATGAAAGAGATGAATTTTTGCTAAAACATCTTGTAGCCTCTTGCTCTTAGATGTGGCGCGCTACACACTGATGATCAAGACTCTACTTAATGCGGCTTGTCAGACTCCCTAGGACTCCTTAAACCTTAGGATCTGATACCAAGTTTCTAACGCCCCAAAATCTTATCCCGAGATGTCACACGGTGCTTAAGGCTACAAGTATCCCTAAGCTAACCCTTTTAGCCTATTACTACTTATACCACTTGCTTTAGGATAAATAAGCTAAATAATGATACTTTATTGGGTCAACTATAATCCAAAATAATTGGAAATAATGTTTGAATAGAAAAAATACTAATAATCTGGAACACAGCTTCAACTAACAGTCTAGTCTGACAAGCCTCTACTACTTAAACTGGAGAGCCATTGGGACAGACCCCCAACTAACCCACTATGACCTGAAAGTAAAACTCAAAACACTGTAAAAATGGGAAACCTATAAATATATGTCCTCGAACCATGAGCAATCACCAACTATGGATTATAGACAAAGGTACTCGTGAATTACAGTCACTACTGAGACGAAGCACCTAAACCTACATTATGAGATAATGTAGCACACAGACGTATATGTGGATCAACACTTTAGGAATGTACTGAGTATATGGGGGTGTATGCATTTACATAAAATAATAGAAATACTCTTTAATAAAATCATAATTGCAAATTGGAATGACTCACATGGATTGAATAAGTCTAATAGAAAACTCATAAATCATAAATAGTGAAACATGTAACACAAATCTCGTGAGTCATTATACGTAACTTTAAAATCTATACTCTCCTCTTATTCTCAGTACATGAAGGCTAATGGAAGCTTTAAACAATACTTAAGGACTTAGAAATTTTAGGAACTTTTAACACTTAGGAACTCGGGACACTTGGAACTCAGAGTCTTCTTCCAACCAACATAAATCATATGAACTACATAGAGTCCAACGTCACGCCCAGGTTAAGGAGAGCAGTTCTATCCTTGCCATTGGAGTAGAACCTCATCTTTAGTAATAACTATCTCAGCCTTGGGCCCATAAATCTCAAAGCTACGATGGCACATAGTTCTGGGGTATGAGAACTTGGAATCATACTCAACTTAATGCAAAATAATACTCCCATACTCATCTCATAAATCTTAGGAAATCCCCCTCAAAATAACTCAAGGGTCTATAATGAAGACCAAAATATATTCGTCTTTACTTTAAATCATAATCAAATATGGATTTCTATCTTAGCTTAGACCCAAGGGGTCAAATTTTTAACTAAAATCTGAAAATAGCTTAGTTATGAGGTACTCATGGCCCAAACAGTCTTGAACAATAAATCTAAAAATGGGGGACTATTGACCCAAATAGTAAATCTCAAGTCAACATCTCAAAATACGGGCTTAAGGATGCAATTACTCATAAGGTATCTTGAAGTCTATAAGTCTCATCAATAAGCATAGAAACATATGAAAAATTATGCTATTTGACTTTCAATTCATGGGAAGTATCAAAACCTTGCACCTAATGATAATGGGTGAAAAACCCTAACTCAATTTCATGTCATAAATTGTAGAAAACTTGTTATTTAAAATAATCCATTGGGCACAAGGGTGAAAGGATTACCCTTGTTCAAACCCCACATACCTTAGATTGTGAAATTGGATGAAAAAGCTTTCTTAAGACTCTTTTTGGAACTCTTGAGGGAGGGTTCTTGAAGCCTTTTACTTGGGAACTTTGAATCTTAACTCAATTTGCAGAAATTATGGTGAGTTCTTGAATTTCTTAGCGAAGGATTTTTGGTTTGTTCTTGAGGAAGAAACCCTAGCTTTGAGATGTTTTTGGATGAACTAAGGTCATCTGGTTTGTTTAGGTGTATTAAGATGTAAAAAGGGTGGGAAAAGACAAAAAATCCCCTTTTAAAAACAACTTAAAATTACTGAATGAAATATGTGATGTTGGATTTGAAGGTCCATCGCTGGGTCGATGGTCCGTCGGTCCTGACCCTCGCACCTGGGAAAGATTTGGACTATCTGCATTGCCTGCAACGGCTTGGTTGACGGTCCACCGCTAGATCGATGGTCTGTCGGCCCTACCATCGTACCTAACTAGAATGAGGTCTCACTACCTCCTCTGTGATGGTTTGGGCGATGGTCCGTTGCTAGATCAATAGTTCGTCGGACCTCTCCGTCATACCTGGGCAGTTCAAACTGCTTTCTGTAATTCAGCCGTATCTTTCTCTTCCGATGTCAGATTTTGAAGAAATGGGTATCATTCGAAAGATAATTCAATTTCCTATATGATAAAAAGTCATTTTTAGGAAAAATCTATATTATTTAAATACTAATCACTTTGGAAGTCATTCCTAAATTTTTTAGAGATAGAATAAAGCTTCACTTGATATGTTCTAAAGGCTCAAACTATGAGGAAACTTTATGGGGTCTTACACATATGCTCCTCCACAAAGGTCAAACATGTCATCTTACTAGACTGAGTCCAATCTAAGAACATTAGATAGATCAGGAATGACTAAGCACAACATGGAGACATGGAAAAATGGATGAACAATGGAAAAATTTGGGGTTAAGCCTAACTCATAAGCTACCTCACCAACTGTCCAAAGAATATCAAAAGGGCCAATATATCTAGGATTGAGCTTGCCCTTCCTCTAAAACCTTGTCACACCTTTCATGGGTGACACACGAAAAAATACAAAATCAATAACTCCAAATTTCAAGTCATAATGTGCACGGTCTGCATAGGCCTTCTGCCTACTATGAGATGCTCTCAACCTATCCTAGATCACCCTGACTCTATCCAACAACTCCTTAAGAAAATTAGTACCCCGAGGTATAGCCTCAAAAGTCTCAAATTATACAATTGGAGAATGAAACCTACTTCCATACAAATACTCAAAAGGCACCATCTCAATAATGGAATTATAACTGTTATTATAGGAGAACTCGGCTAAGGCTAAGTAATTCTCCCAATTGCCTCCATAATCCATAACATAAGTTTGTAGCATATCATCAAGCAACTGAATAGTCTGCTCAGACTTGTCATTGGTCTGGGATAAAGAAATGCACTAAGATTGATAAGAGTCCAAATCCTCTGTTTGAAATAATAGAAATAGGCACACCAAGCGAATGAATTATCTCTTAAAAATAGATATGGGCCAATGTCTCATCACTGAAAGACATATAAATAGGAGTGAAATGTGCTAACTTGGTTAAACAATCTATAATGACCCAAAAACCATCAAAATTATGAGAATTTTGAGGCAAACCACAAAAAAAATCCATGGTAATCCTCTCTTATTTCTATAGATTAATAGGCAACCTCTGAGTCAAACCACCTGGTTGCTGATGCTCGGCCTTTACCTGCTGGCAACAGAGAAAAAGAGCTACAAAGTATGCCATATCTCTCTTCATACCACTCCACTAATAATGTTGTGTCAAAACTTTCTACATCTTAGTTGTGACGGGGTTAATGAAATATCTAGAGCTATAAGGCTCGTGCAAAATCAGCTAAATCAAGTCATCAATCCTTGAAATACAAATGCAGCCATCAAATGTCAAAATGCCCTCAGAATCTATTGTGTTCTTTTTTGACTCACCAATCAAAACTTGATCACAAAGTAAGCGAAGCTTAATATCCTTAAACTGGAGATCTCAAAACTTCTCAAATAGCAAGGACCTCGCCTCCACATGAACCAAAATCCTCCTAGGGTATAAACTATAAGGGTGAACCATCATGTTGGCTAAGGACTGAGATTCCCATGCCAACTACCTTAGAGAAACTAAAATACAAGATAAGCTACCCATACTTACTGCTCTCTGGCTCAAGGCATTTGCTACCATATTTGCCTTGCCAGGATGATATAAGATGGAAATTTCATAATCCTTAAGTAACTATATCCATTTACACTGTCTAGCATTAAAATACTTCTGGGTGATTAGATGTTGCAGACTATAATGATCGGTGAAACTCTCATGATTCACAATATCAAGATAATGCCACTAAATGGTAAGCGTAAAAACTACAGCCGCCGACTCTAAATCATGAGTGGGTATTTGTGCTTATGTTCCTTAAGCTATCTAGAAGCATAAAGATATAAGAGGACCCTGCTGCATAAATGCAAAACCTAAACCGACACTAGAACCATCACAAAATATGGTGAATCCCTCACCATCAACAGAAATAGCTAAAACAGAAGATGAAATCAGAATATCCTTAAACTTTCAAAAGCTCATCTCACACTCCTTGAACAATTGGTAAGAACCTCCTCCTGGGTCAATTTTGTCACAAGGGCTGAAATTCTAGCAAAACCCTCGACGAAGCATCTTTAATAAACGTCCAAATCAATGAAGTTATGAACCTCAGTCGAAGATGCAGGTCTAGCCTAATCATGAATTGCCTCAATCTTTGCTGTGTCTACTATAATAAAATACTGAGACACCACATTTCAAAGGAATTCCAATAACTCAAGACAAAACTCACACATAGAACACTTGGCAAAAAGCACATGCTCGCTCAAAGTCTTAAGCACGATCCTCAAATATTGCAGATGCTCCTTATTACTCATGAAATATACAAGGATGTCATTGATGAAAAGAATCATGAAGGAATCCAAATAAGGCAGGAATACTAGGTTCATGAAATCCATGAATGCGGTTGGGGAATAAGTCAACCCAAATGACATCACCAAGAACTCATAATAACCATAACGGCTCCTAAATGCTATATTCGGGATAGCCTCATCTTAAATTCTCAATTAATGGTAACCAGATCTCAAATCAATCTTAGAAAATGTTATCGCTCCCTAAAGCTGGTCGAACAAATCATCAATGTTAGGCAAAGGATAACAGTTCTTCAACATCACCTTATTAAGTTGCCTATAGTCAATAAATATGCACATGAATCCATCTTTCTTTCTCACAAAAAATGTGGGAGCTCTCTAAAGAGACACACTTGGTTATATAAAAACCTTACCAAGAATATCATGAAGCTGAAAGCTCAGATCCTTAAGCTCAGCATGATCCATAGAAAAAGGTCGGGTGACATGCTCAACATCAAAAACAAACTCAATCTCACAAAAAGGGGGAATACAAGGAATATTGGTAGGGAAAATGTCAGGAAACTCATAACAATAGGAACAAAATCGGGCAATAACTCTCAACACTAGTATCATAAATATAAAAGCAATAAGACTCGCAATCCCTTGATTTAATCCTCCTATTATGAACTATAATAACCCGAACTAGGGTTTAGTCGTGAGGGATATCTCAAGCTCACCTTAAGCTGGAGACCATCCCCTTAGCCTAACCAATAAAACAAAATCAATAGAAATAGTGGAAGAAAATCAAACATAATAATAACATGAATAGATAAACTATCATAAGGAATAGAAGTGAACAACAAATATCCAACCCAAATTTGTGTACAAAATCCTCTAAACAAGAATACCAAATTATGTCAAGACATGCCCCCGACCATGACAATGAAATTCTTCGATTCCAAAAATTTGAAGAAAAACTAAGGAAATGGCAAAGAAGTTAAGAAGATGGAGGTTCACCACTTCACAGCAACTTAATGGACAACTGTACAACCTATCGCTATGACGGGACAATAGACTAGTCTTCAAACCCCATAAAATAAAATTATGTAGTATCCTAGAATGGTCGGTGGGATAGGCACTGACATGTAACTCTAGGAAAGTGACAAATAATGCCATGTCCAAAACCAGTTATACCACATGCACAAATCTAAACATACATACATACATATATATATATACACATACACACACATATATATACAAGATGTCGTGATAGGGTCAAGGGTCATGAGCATGAGTGCTTAAAATCATTAACCTTGATGGCTTAGCTTTATTCGTCCTAAGGGAACCAATAGGCTTTTTTAGTTAATTTTTTTCTACTGAAAGACCCCCAATGCTTGTTAGCCACACAACTAAGGAATTTTGATAGAGGGCCAAAGACATCAAGGCTCCAATGATCCCAAATATATATATATATATAATGTATGAAACATGCACATGGTCATAAAGACCCCCACACTACCAAATGTACTTTCTAGTACTGGTCCCCCTAAGATCCCACCTTCACGGCGAGCTACGTATCCCACTTTAAGCATAAATCAAAATATTTACACATAATCCCATCCATTAACCTAGGAGTCAAATACTAAAGCCTTTATCATTGGTATTGTCATACCAATTATGCTTGCAATCTACTTCAAATTATGCCATTCCTATCCAATTAAACTAATTGATGCCCAAGTTCCATTTAAAAATCAAACCATGGACACCGAGGCCTTTTTATTCCATTTTAATCCATTTTTCATTAATATAATGCAATAATTCCCAAAGTGAGTTGAGTCATGCAAATTCTACGTTTAAAACTATAGTCAATGATAGTGTGTTGAGGATATTACAATTATCAATAAAAAAATTCCAACAAGTTGGGGAAACCCTCATTACCCATTTCAAATTCCCATAACCATGAACCTAATTTTATAATAACAATTTAAAGCATGAATATCATATTCAAAATAGGGAGAAAAAAATTTCAATAGTAGACAATCCAAAATCTTCAACCCAATTACAAATTCACATAAACATTGATTAAACATATGCCCTAATATAAAAATCATGTTAGGGATGATAAATATGCCTGAACATCAAAGAAATTAAAGAAAAAATTTGGAGTATGGAGCTTGGATGATTAATCCATTGAAAATCCTAATTTCTCTTTCTTGGAAGTTTGAGTGGAGAGAATGAGGTTTCTAATTTGATAATTGATGTTAAAAGGGACCCTTAGATGTTTTAAGGTTGTGGGTAAAGTGTAAGGGAAATAAAAGACCAAAATACCCTTAATGAAAACATGCAGGAAAATTACTCCCGATCGTTAAGTGTCATGTGACGAATCGTGGTGACTGGTCAAGAGTCATTCCTTGGGCTCATGGCATAAGAATAAACTTTGGGCCATCTCAATGATTTGGTCACAAGTCCCTCTCCACAACTTATGACCTTACCCTATGTCTCGTGAGGACTAAGTCATCGTCAAGACAAAGGCCTGGGCACAATTCATTGGTGAGGCTACGAGTCTCACACTATTACTCATGAAAAGTGATAAGAACTCATTACTTGAGACATTGCTTGAAGAATGTTCAATTTTACTTTATAAATTCCCGAGTCCAAAAAGTAGGGTATATGAACATAAGAAATAATCCCCATAGGCTCGCGGCAAACAACTCCCTACTACAGACTGGGGGTATGCCGAGCATGGCTAAGGTAACAGTCTAGGGAAAACAATCCATAACCGCATGATAGTAAGATAACTAGTCCATGCTTAGAATTATATCAAAACCCACCATGTCAAGAATAATAAGATCAACATAACTATCAACATCTCTAAAAGTCACTTCACATGATCTAAAAACTCGATCCATTAAAAAACAATCATCCACAAGAGTAGCTACACATAATGGCAAAGATAATAAGTTATAAGATAACTCCCACCGTTGTGCATAATAAGCAGATATATAAGAATAAGTTGATCCCAGATCAAATAAACTAAAGATCTAATAGCGGCACACCAAAATCTTACCAATAACAACCGCATCCAAAGTGTCAGCCTCGGTTATATCAAGTACTATATACAACTGACCGCGCCTGCCATGACACACCCAAATCAGAGCCTTATCATGATGGACTCCCAAGTCTAACCAGGTTTGGTGACTACCCCTGATATCCAACCTAATCTCCAAATATATACCCTGATTCAGATAAATTTCGAACATATAAAAAGGTAGCGTATTTATAAATATACTCACTTTGGGATACCCAGTAAAATCAATCCGTTTAATAACCAACCAAACTAAATCAATAACTCAATATGTTTATATATATTCCAAAAAAAAATGGAACATTCATAAATCAAATATAGTCCACCAATGTAATCCCCAATACCAATGCCAATGCCAAGGTTGACACCTTTACCGACATCGCCCACTCCAACCCATAGTAGTCACACAAAGCCTCTAACCAAAAGTAA
The DNA here is from genome assembly GCF_002878395.1 of Capsicum annuum. Taxonomy (NCBI): domain Eukaryota; kingdom Viridiplantae; phylum Streptophyta; class Magnoliopsida; order Solanales; family Solanaceae; genus Capsicum; species Capsicum annuum. The sequence goes on from NW_025879381.1 coordinate 18,788, forward strand.
AACAATATCTATTTGGGACATGCCCCCAACCATAGCCAAAAACATAGATTATAAAATGAACAAAGTATGTAAAGATATCCATGACATGAAATGGATCATTTCAAAATATGAAAGCTCACCACTTTAATCCAACATAAGCTGATCCCATATCCAGCCACTGAGCGAGAGGAGTAAATTGGTCGGTTCCTGTATAGTGTGGGGATACAGTGCCCAAAGATGGGTTAGCGGGTGAACGCTAGCAGGCACTCAGGATAAGTATAAAATAATGCCAACCTTTAAAGCCAAGTAAACAATGATATACGTATACAACCATACATATATATGTGTGTATGTGTGTATATCCTTACTGGGAGAAGGAATGGGATTTAGCATGCCGTTAAACCATTAGCCTAAGAATATGTAACTTACCCGACCTAGATCTATCCACGGGCAATATGGGTCCCGTGTTACTCCCTGAACGGGCCTCAATACCTGTAGTTGCATGAACGAGAGATACCATAGGAGTAGGGGATTTCCGTATTCCCTTTACTCTCCATAATACATATATACAAGTGTAACTTAGGGGATTTTTGTGTACCTTCTATGTATTATATATGGTCGCCATGACCAATCCCTATATCGGTAAATATAAGTTTCTAGTATTTGTCCATTGGACTCACACCTTCATGGTTAGATATCACACCCCACCATTATTGCCCAGTTAAAACCATTAGCATAAAACCTCACCACTAATTCCATTTATTATTAACCAAAGCTATAAGTAGTGATATCGTCATACCAACAATAGCTTCCAAGCAATGTCCTTATCCATCCTCTTTAAAGAAGGAATTCCCATGTACCCATAGATTACATTATTAAGTTGATTGGGGGATTCTCATGTACCCCACAACACAATCATTATTAAGTTTTCTTGGGGATTCCCATGTACCCCATAATTTTATTCAATTATTCAATAACCATGACCACCTAGACCTTATGATTTAACTACTAAAGATAATCCAAACCAGTTAGGGTTCTATTACCAGTTTATACCATGGAAAATTTATAATGAAAATTCAACAATATAGTAAAATCATTCTCATAGGTATTTTCTCAAACATGTTGTAGGCATATAGTTTTAAAAACCAAAACAAAGTACCAATTAACTAGTCCTATGCAACTACATATTCAAACCACCATTAAAACATGAAAACCATAATTAAAACATAGGAAAACAGTAACCAATCCATTATAACAAAAAACCCCAACATATATTCATAACCCAAAACAATACCACAATTATGCCATGAAATCCATAAAAAACATGCCTTTAGTATAAACTAATAATGAGGGAGGGGTAACATGCCTTACATCATGAAGATGAAGCATAAAAACCACCCTTGTAAGCCTCAAATTAACGTTAAGAGTCTTGTAAGAATTTGAGAGAGTTTCTAATTGTTTTAGATTAGAATAATAGGGTAAATAATGTCCCAAGAGTGTTATAAGTCATGGGGCCTTAAGAGGTTAGGAGGGGAAATGTCTAGATTACCCCCAACTTAAACTGTATAAAACGCTCGAGAGAGGGTACGAGCACCCCCAAACCATACCCTAGTGTACGAATGGTACCCTTATACTCTAGGCCTTCTCTTGTACCCCAAAACTGTCCAACATATTACTACCAAGGCCAATTCGTACCCAACCATACGACTAGTAGCCTAAATCTGTACCTTAGACAGAATAAACTTCTTTGAGTTAGACATAGAACAACATAGGATTGGCATTATACTACTAGTACACTACATACGACTAGTATGATCCATTCATACCTTTGAACGAACCAACCAACCTACACTGGTTAACATATGACCAAGATCCACCAAACTGTACCCTATCATACGAGTAGTACCCCTAAGTCATACTATGTCTAGAAGCCAAAAACTCAGGAAAATTCTTAGGATAAAAACCTAGGGTATTTCAATTCACCCTCCCCCCTACTTAGATGATTTATCCCCGAATGATGGAACAAGGTAGTACAAGCATGATTTACACCCCAACACCTCGACTCTAACCTTTAACTAAGTTAGAAAGAAATGATCAAAGGAAATCAATATTTCTCTTAACAGTGTTTGAAAAAAAGTATGATGAACACATACCTTCCGCACGAATCCCAGGATTAGAAAATTGGAACGTATATTTGGACTTGATGTCCTCTTCCACTTCCCAAATAGCTTCTTCAACCTTGAGGTTACTCTACAGAACCTTAACTGAAGCTACATTCTTGGTCCATAACCGACTAACAGGCTGATCCAAGATCTCAATTGGGATCTTTTCATGAGATAGATATTTTAAGATACCCAATCCTTCCGAAGGTACAACTAATGAAGGATCTCCTATACACCTCAACATAGAGACATATAATACGGAATTAATATTGTTTAAATTAAAAGGCAACTCCAAATCATATATAACCTTACCAACCCTTCACAAAACCAAGTAAGGACCCACATACCAGGGACTGAGCTTCTTTTTCTTCCAAACTACATTACTCCCTTCATAGGAGAAACCTTTAGAAACACCCAATCCCTAACCTCAAACTCTAAGTCCCTACGCCTTATATCTATATAGGACTTTTGGCAAATTTGGGAAACCTTAATTCTATCCCGAATCAGCTTCACCTTTTCCATAGCTTGGTGAATAAAATTTGGGCCACACATCTCTACCTCACCGACCTCAAATCATCCAAGAGGAGACCTATACCTTCTACCATAGAAGGCCTCAAATGGATCCATCCCAATGCTAGAGTGATAGCTATTATTTTAAGCAAAGTCCAACAGAGGTAGATGCTCAACCCAATTACCACTATAGTAAATCACGCATGTACGAAGAATATCCTCTATTATACGGATAGTATTTTTTGCCTTTCCATCCATCTGCAGGTGAAAAGCACTTCTTAGACTAACCTTAGTACCCTAACCTTTCTAAAATGACAGTCAGAAGTGAGATGAAAATTGTGTACCACGATATAAGATCAAAGAAACACGTACCCAATGTAGCTTCACAATCTCATGAAGATACAACCTCGCATTATCTTAAGTTGAAAAGTTAGTCCTCACTAGAAAAAAGTGACCCGATTTTATAATCGTATCCATGATAATCCAATTCAAATCATATTGATTCCGAGATCGAGCGAGTTCGGTAATGTAATCCATGTGGATTGCTGCATTTTTATATTCTGAAAATTCAATTTCTTGATACAAGCCTCCAGGCCTCATGTTCCCAACTTTCACTTGTTGACATAGTATGTATTTGGCTACAAAATCATCCATATCCCTCTTCATACCACTCTATCAATACATCCTCTTGAGATCATGATACATTTTGGTCGAACTAGGATTAACAACATACATGATTCATGCACCTTGGCCAATATCTTTTCTCGCAACTCATCGTCATTAGGAACGCATAACCTCTCTTGGTACCGTGACCATTAACCCTAATCTCAAATACCATCACTTTTTGCCCACATACATCACCCTTGATCCTCAAAAAGACAAGATTTAATATCTGTTTCTCCTTGATCTCAGCACTGAGAGACGACTGCACTATATCCTGTACCAACACACTACCATCCTCAGAGACTAAGAGACAAACTCAAAGGTTAGACATATGGTGAATATCCTTCACCAACTCCCCTTTCTCCTTATCTAAATAAGCAGGAATCCCTATGGATAACCTGCTAATAGTATCAATAACTATATTAGCTTTACCTGGATGGTAGTAGAGAGTCATATCATAGTCCTTGAGAAGCCCAAGCCATCTACTTTTCCTGAGGTTAAGCTCTTTCTGAGTGAACACATAATGTAGACTTTTATGATCTAAGAAAATGTCAAGATGCGCTCCATAAAAATAGTACTACCAAATTTTCAATGAAAACACCACCACTAATAGCTCCAAATAATGAGTAGGATAATTCCTCTCATGTAACTTCTACTGCGTAGAAGCATAGGCTATAACCTTACCTTTCTGCATTAGAACACAACCAAGTCCCACCCAGGATGTATCACAATAAACCAGAAACCCTTCAGTGCCTTCCGATAAAGTAAAAAAAAGAGCCGAAGTAAGGTTATCCTTTAGTTTCTCAAAACTAACCTAACTGGCATCGAACAAAGAAAACTTTACCTTATTCTGAGTTAATTTAGTCAATGAGGCATCTATTATCAAGAAACTCTATACAAACCTCCTATATTAGCCAGCTAAACCCAAGAAGCTCTGAATGTTTATTAGAGTCATAGGTCTAGGCCACTTCTTAACCAGCACAACCTTTTATGTACCCACCATGATCCCCTCACTAGAAATAATATGGCCTAAAAACTGACAGCGTTTAACAAAAATTGCCATTTAGAGAATTTTGTATATAACTACTAATTTTTCAGAGTCTTTAATACAACATGGAAGTGATTGGCATAATCCACCTCACTCTTAGATTACACCAAAATGTCATCAATAAACATAATGATAAACAGATCTAAAAACTAATAGAAGACCCTATACATCAAATCCATGAATGCTGCAAGAGCATTGGTCAAACCAAATAATATTAACAAGAACTCAAAGTGCCTATATTGAGTAAAGAAAGCTTACTTAGGGATATCCACATCCCTAATCTTAAGCTAACGATACCCAAACCAAAGATCAATCTTAGAAAAGAATATGGCACCATGTAACTAATCGAATAAGTCACCTATCATTTGGAGAGGATACTTGTTCTTAACCGTCACCTTATTCAATATTCGATAACCAATACACATCTAAAGGGAACTATCTTTCTTATGCATGAATAAGTCGGTACACCCTATGGGGACACACTAGGATAGATGAATTCCTATCCAAAAAATCTTTAAACTACTCCTTTAGTTCCTTCAACTCAGTTGGGCCTCTCTATAAGGGGGAATAGAAATTAGATGAGTGTTTGGGACAAGATAAATCCCAAACTCAATATCCTTATCTAGAGGAACACCAGGAATGTCATCAGGAAGGACCATAAGAAACTCATTCACCACCAGAACCGAATACAAAGAAGGACCCTCTGAGTTAGAATCTTTAACCCAAACCAGATGATAGAGACACCCTTGGAGATTAATCTCAAAGCTCTGAGAAATGATATAAACTAAACTTTAGGAGCTAGTGGACCACCCTCCTACTCAATAACCGGTTAGCTAGGAAATATAATGACAACTTTATGATTCCAACAGTCTAATGATGCATAGCACAAGTGTAAAAAATCCATCCCCAGAATAACATAAAAATCAGACATATCTAGTTCATACAAATCCACCAAAGTCTCCTTACTACCAATAGATACCACAACCCCTATAGACTTTTAATAATTATAGATTCACTTTTTGGGGTAGAAATAGAGAAAGGATCCAAAATAACCTCAAGATCAAAATCAAAATACATAGCCACAAATGGGTCACATAAAAGAGAGTGCACCCCAGATCAAGTAAACAATATACATGGAGAAAAGCGTAAGTCACGACATCAGGCGATACCTCAAACTCTTGTCAAGTAGTGAGTGCATAAATCAATTTTGGACTGTGTTGCTGGCAAAAGCAAAAATAGATGCAGAAGCAGCACCCTTTGGTGTAGAAGAAGAGTAAGAAGCAACCAGAACCTTGTGCGTTCCTAATGTGACCTTACCAATTAGATAGTTTTAAAGCATATGACCTGGTTTATCATATTTGAGCACCTGTTCGTCCCATCATCATAGAAACCCCAATGCAACCAACCACAGAACCTATAAAGAGGACATGATGAAGCCGAATAAGACCCACTATCCTTAGATTGGGCAACCTGTTCTCTAAAATTATTGCCAGCCTACAGACGCATGTCTCCTGACAGCTTTGGGTAGAGAGCACTAGCTTTAGAGAAAGAGTTAGAATTCCCCCACTTCTTCTATGGCTAATTACCACCATCTCTACTACTTTGTTATTGCCCACCACCTTTCTCAAAAAACCTAAGCTTCTTTCCCTGCCTTTCTCCTATCTCAGCTTGCTTTATCTTTTCCTCTTCCGCTTATTGCATATGAATAACCAACCTAGAGATATCCATGTCCTTGATCAGCAATGTAGTCTTTCTTTTAATGATCAACTCACGAGACAGTCCCAAAGAAACCTTCCTCATTCAGGCCCTCATATCAAACACCATCTCTAGGGTATAATGAGGAAACTTGTGAAACTATAAGACATACTCTTTTATCAACATCTTTCCCTATTTTAGATTAACAAATTCCTTAAATTTTGCTTCCCCTAACTACTAAGGAAAGAAGTAGTTAATATTACTACAAAAGCATATTAAGGGTGTGGGAACTAATCTTAAAAATGGATATACTATTTTGTTGTGCCTGTGTGGGGGCTTATATAGTGTTGTTATTTGGCAGTTTTTGAATAATAATTGTTATGTGTGACAATGTGGGGTCTTTTATGATATTTTTGTCCTTGTATATGTGAAATTAGTTGTATCTTATCTAATGAAAAAGCCTAATGTGGTATCAACTACATATTATGATGTATTTTACTCTTTTGGCATATGATTCATGTTGGATTTCATGGATGGATGGAAAATAGTAAGTGGATTATTATCTCACTTTGTTGGTATATTTGTTGGATTGGAAATACTAATTTTGGTTGTTTATGAGCACTACATCTTCATATCATAAACATTCATGAATTATCGTTACCACAGTGAAAACATTGGAAATGTTTGTGTTTTCTGAAAGAAAATGTGACATCTTAAAACCATCTACCAAAGGATATGTCGGAGTATAGTTATGAATATTGGTATTAGATACAGGTTGTATACGGTTTGACGAACCCCCACCCCTCATCAACATCATCTCCATTGCATTTGCATTTACTTTTTACATTATGTGATGTATTGTTTTCCTAGTTGTAATACCTGTCTATATGTATTTCTTCCTTCGTATTTGTATGTATAATACCTGTCTAATTGTCTTTCTCTTTTGTGTTGCTATGGTGTATGTGAATATTATAGAACTGTTAGTAGAGACGGTGTGGACCACTGTTAAGGATATTTTTTTGTAACAGGTGACATCCCCTTAGTGTGTATTTTGTATTCTTTATTTTCTACTTTTCTTAGTCAGCCTATGATACCTACTGAATACAATTAGATCATACTCACCCCTACTATGCCCTTTTGGTGTAGATTCATATTCGAGTGTGCCTCGCGTTAGTTGACTTTGGGTGATACATTGGAGTTATTTGAGTTAGCGATTGAATTCTTAATTAATTATAGAGTCTACTACTACCCTTCATTGTTTAGACTTTCTTTATTTTACTTTCAGAGATAAAGTTGTTCCTATTTTGTATATCTTATGAATTTTGATCTCACGTTGTATTAGTTTGTTCTTATATAATCTGACACCAGGTTTTGGGATTATGTTATGATATCTTGGATTATGTTCTTTCACATTTACTAGAATCACAATAAACAAACCCACCTCTATAGCTATGATTTTCCAAAAGACAAGCTTTATGAGGGCTATTTCAAAACACACTCGATTAGAACATGATACAGTGAGACGTTTCACACTTGTAGGATTACTCTGTCCTCTCAATAGCTCCATGTTTCATTTGTAAGGTAGGTTATGGATTTTATTATAGAAAATCATACTTGGGTTAGATTCATATAACGTTAATAATGTCAGTAGTCCTCATGCATTAGGCCTTTTGGCATAGTGTTTAAAAAGATCAAAATGATAAAAATTTTATTAGACTTTAATAATATGGCTGATTGTTGTTGTATCCCATAGATTTTATATTCATAGCATGGGGTAGGTTGAATCTTGTGAGAATCTATACTAACTGATGGAATACTATGGTTCTTAGGTATGAGGTGAGTTAAGTAAGGTAAAAAAGGGAAATTAACTATGAGCTAGAGTTGATAGAAGGTATTATTAGTATTTAAGGTAGTTATGTCTTGCATTGAGGAGGGTTACAAAAATTTAAAGGTGTAGTAGGGGTTGTTAGAAACTTTAGAGAGTTTTAGGTAGCCTATGAGCATAATTAAGTGGATAGGATATTTTAGGGGACAACCTAGTGGCCAGGTATGTTTTAGAGTACGCAAGTTTGTTAATAGTCATGAAGTAAGAAAGGTAAATTTAGTAAGTTTAAGTGTGAGAATTCTTATAGGAGTATTTAAGAGAGGAGGTGGGACTAAATAGGAAAAATGAAGGGACTGGAGATATATATAGAGAGAGAGCTAGTAATGGTAGATAGTTAGAACAATCATGATATCATCAGAGATACGGTGTACACGATGGCATAAATATATGTATCTAAGGATAGGCACAGTAATAAGATCAATGTCTCTATGATTCCACATAAACCAGTGATTGTGATTATTTCAGACATTGTTTGTGATTATTAACTGTATTGCATATTCACACATTTTTAGATTATTGAGTTGATGAGGAGGAGGATGATGATGATATACATCTCATAATGTTCTTGAGTTTCGCAATGATATTGATGTTGACATGAATTAGAATATGAAGAGAAAGAGATGATGTGCACATATTTTATATATGTATTTATTCATATGCCTTGTATATTTAATTTTGTTGATGTATATTGTTGTTGGTTCCTTGAGTGGACAAGCCTATCGGTAGTATTGATGGAGTATGGTTGTAGACCTTGAATACAAGTTACGCCCAACTAGAAGTATTATGTTTGTCGCCCTAAGTCCATAGTTATATAGGTGTAATATACAATAGTGTCCATCCCTACAAGGGTTGTCAATGTTATTAGTATCTCAGTGGTTGTAAACCTTATAATCCATTGTGTTAGTTGAGTATCGAGGAGATTCGGTCCAATAGTTGGTTGCCACAAGTCCTAATTTTATGAAATCTGTAAGTCAGTCTTGAGTGGGTTAGAAATTATAGAAAGTGTATTGATTTGGGAAGGTTTAAAGTATTTAAGTTAAAGCAGAATGTCAGAGGACACAGATATATACAAATGTTAAATGGCAGGTAGGTCACAGAGATGCCAAAAGTGTTGTGCTAATAAATATATAATCTTGGAATAAGATCTTGAACTTTACTTGGTACCATTATACGTTCCAATTTACTTTAAATACTATTAGTTTCTAACCCTGGTGAGCCAATGATGCCTACTAGTAAGTGTAGTTGTACAAATGCTAAACTTACTATATCTCCAACTGGGTATATAGACATGGAGCAAGTTAGTTGCGTTTCTACAGTTGAGATGACGCTCATTCTGAAGTAGTTCTTGCCTTCCCTATCCAAAGTAGATGTGTCATGGACTTTTATATTCCTTACTATTGCTCTTGTACTATTTTATGCTAGTTTCTTGAGGTTCATTTATTATTATAATTTGCATTATATTTACCTATCAAATGTATTAAAACTGAATTTTATATCTATGTGTTAGCCAAATTATGTTATTAAAGATGATTTTTTTAAATTCCACATTAAATGAGGTTGGGAAATAAGGATTCTCCTATATTTGGTAGGTGTTGTTTACGTGCCCACATGATCTATGGGTTGGGTCTTGACAAGATGGTATCAGATCTAAGATTATCAGTCTCCTTGTACAACAACAAACTTGAATAGAGTACTACATATTTGTGTGTTGACATTCATAATAAATATTTAGGAGGCTCCAAGACATCTAGGACCTATTTCATCTTCTTCTCTCCCAGAGTGCATCACAGTGTTATCCCCCCAACTTGAGTCCATTTTGTGTTAACCAGAATATATTTAGTACCTAAGTCATCACAATTTGGACTAGTTAGTCCCAATTGGAATCTGACTAGCATTTGAAAGGTTGGAACTGGGTATTCTAGTTAATGGAGGACAAAAAGAAGCGTAGGTATTGAATTTTTATATTGTGAAATCTTTTTTATATTGTGTTGAATATTGGTATTATAAATATTTATGTTGTGGCATGATAGAATGTGATATGTATTACTTATATGAATGATTATTGTTTGATCATATTGTTACCTAGTTATTGGATTGTCTAACTTCTTGTTATTCGATTATCTAACTTCTTATGTATAAAATGTTTGTAGTATAGGTTAATTCATATGATATGTGGACAAAGGACTCAGGGATTATGAGGATCGGTGTGATTTCTGAGTGTATCTATTTTTTTTTTGTAATTCATGTGTCTTTAGATTACCAATGAGTTAATCCATAGTGAGTGTTTTTATGTTCCTTACCTCAGTAATAGCATCCACTTTGCTCTCCCAGGATTTAGGCAGAATCCCCAAAATCTTTCTCACCTATTTGAATAATAGAATCACTTCTCCTAAACCGTGCAACACATTAGTGATTGAAGTGAATCTTCTAAGAATCTCTTGGATAGTTTCTCCTTCTTTCATGATAAACGTTTCATAGTGATTAGTCAGTATATTGACTTTTGAATCCTTCATATCAGTTGTTCCTTCATGAGCAGTCTTCAAGCAATCCCAGATTCCTTTAGCATTTTCACGTGCAAAAATCCTGTCGTATTCATTCGCCTTTACACTACAAACTAGCAGTTTCTTGTCCTTATAATTTTCTTAATGTTCCTTCTATCTTAATCATCATATTCTCTCTTACTTTTTACAATCATTCCATTTATGTCTCTTTCCTTAACCTCTCTTACTGGCAAATAAGGACTATCAAGAATAATATCCATAAGCTCACTATCCTCAACCATAATAAAGTCAAATATCCTGGTTTTCCACCACCACTAGTACTGCCAATTAAATCTAGGTGGTCTAGAGGAAGATTACCAATCATCAAAAGTAGGTTGAGTAGCCATGACAACCAAATCACTCTAGGTGTTAACCTTTTAGAGTGTTCTGGCTATGAGACCAATTGATGTAATGTGGTAGGATTGCACCACACAATGAGAGAGCAAGTTCTTTAGAGTCAGTCACAAGCAATTAAATAGTAAAGCACAGTAAAACTGAAACTTTGCAGAAAACTAAAGAACAGAAGGATTATAAAGTGGAAACCTCACAGCTTAATGGAGGAAAAATCACGGCTTTTCTTCATAACCACCCAACACTTCACTATAATTAAACTCTGTATTAAAGAATCCAATGAACCTAACTCTAGACTCCACTTGCTTATAATAACTCTACTACAAGCCTATCTTGACAACTCTGCCAAGAACACACTTCGATATTGATTAAGTTTAACCAATATCAAACTCAGGTAACTTAACCTAAATACACTCAAGAATGTAAAGAAGACCATACTTCTATAGAATAAGAAATTTAATTACAAAATGTAACTTGACTCAAGAACACTCACGCTTTCAGTGCATATAGAAAGAAGAACTTGAGAAATATTGCAAAGTTGAGTTTTTGCCTATTTCACTGTGACACCCCGTATTCAAGTACGTGTATTGGCGTATTCAAGTACGTGTATTGATCTTATTTATATGGAATTAATTTTTATTTTATTTATATCGGAATTTGCCCGTCGCTGGTTCCATGCGAAGGTTATAGAATAAGCTTTCCAACGATATAAAGATTTCCAAAAATGAATAGGTTTTAGATATAATTGAGCACATTCGAAACTATAAAATGATGGCCGGATATTTGGGAATAGTAAGTGTGCAGGAAAATTTCCTGCACACAAACTACTGAGGCCAGCTGAATTTTTGGGTCAACTTTGAACGATCATAACATTGTTAATATAATGAACTGGGAGAGCTTCAAACTACGAAAAGAAATATATTTGAGTATTATTTCCAATGCAATCGGTTTCATCCAAATCCAACGTCTGAGTAAGGAGTTATACTCGTTTTACTTCATCCTATCAAAACAGATTTTTAGGGTCAACTTCAAACGACCTTAACTCCTTGTACAGGACGAACTGGGTGGCCTACTTTATATGAAATGAAAGCCCATTGAATTATCATTCCAACAGTACCAATTTCACCCAAATCTGATATCGTAGTAAAGAGTTATGGTCAATCTACTTTAGTTTACCAAAATAGTCCACCAAAGGACAGATTTGACATTATTTAAATTTTAAAGGCATTTTGGACATTTCCTATTACATTATGGACGGGAATATATGTATATATACATGTATATAAGTTCAAAAAATCATTTTCATCATCAATCATTGAGAAAGAACAAACCCTGGCCAAATTTGACCTTTAAATTACTTTTGATTCAACTGTAGAAATTCCAAAGTAATCCAATAACTTCATTTGTCATCTCGAGAGCTTCGAACGGAACCTATTATTTGTACGAATAGGATTTCATAATCAAGAGGTGAATTCTATGGTATGAATATTTTTTGCCTTTGTTATTTTCCATATGTATATATGTAATAGAGGATTATATGTATTGGATGTTATTGAAAGGTGATGGAAATAGGGTTATGGACTATTTTGCATGGTTTGGTTGTATCGAATTGTGGAAGGTGGTTATGGTAATTGAGTTATGGAAGGTGGATATGGTGATATACTATTGAATTGGTGATTATTTATGTCTATGGCTCAATTTGGTTTAATGGATTGGTTGGAAGGATAAATGAATCCAAACTTGATATTGGAGGATGTTATATGAATATGCATGGCATGTGAATGTAATTGGAGTATAAGAGGGTTAAGGTGACACCCTTTATGGTGTAATTAAGGCTTACTACTTAACCATTAGTTTGGTGAATTCAAATAATTGAATTGTGACGTTTGGTTGCTAATCCTAGATTGCTATATATGTTCATTGTAGATATGTAATTCGAAAAGACGGGAAGTCCATTTAGGACTAGTATTGAAGGTTGACAGTTAGGTATGTAAAGCATACTCTGTACCATATTTTTGGCATAAAAGTGAACAATTATTCTATTAAGAAAGTTTCCAAAGTTATTCAATAACATGTGATCCATAATGGTTTTGTATGATGTTCTACGTTACCAATGAACTTGTTTCCACCCTACAAGATGTCAAGACATTCCAATACTTACTTGTTTTCCAAATCTTACATGTTTATTGCACTAATGAATTTCAGAAGGTATCTGGTTACTCAAACAAGATCCATGTGCTATTAATGACTCTAAAATGTTTCATAGATATACCAATAAGTTCCTACTTCATTGTTATGGCATTGATGACTCCAAAACACTTCATTGATGTGCCAATGAGTTCTTAATTCATTGTTATTGCATTGATGGTCTATTTATATGTCTCTTATTGATTAATCATTGTTTTAAAGTATCAAAAATACGGTGTTGACCGAAATAAAAATCTCAAAGATTAATTGAACTAAGTGATGGAAGTTCTCTCTTAGTGGGTGGTATCCCAGGGGCATAAGCCTATCATGGGTCAATCCCTATTTATGTGTTTATGGATGGTATCCCAGGGGCATAATCCTATCATTGGTTGATCCCAGTTGATATGTACTGGAGGCATCCTAATGGTCATTATACAGTACAGTAATGGTTACAAAGATGATAAGAACGAAGGTAGAGTGATTGAATAAATACAATGTACAGGTTGTCACAAGTTCTAGTAAGTGTGGTCCACTCCTATTACGATTTGTTCACTTGTTTCTGATTTCTATTGAGCTCCTATATCATATGTGATTATCTACACCTTTACATAATCAGTACATATTTTGTACTGACGTCCCTCATGGGGGACCTATATTTCATGCTGCAAGCACAGGTACCTCAGCTCATACACCGCACAAGTAGGATCTAGGATATCCAGCTGCTTTTGGTGAGCTCCAGTTTGCTTCAGGGCTTTCCGTATCATATCCAGTCACTTTTGGTATTGTATAGAAGTTAGTTATAAGGCGGGGTATGTCCCGACCTTAGTTAAACCCTGTGTATTATCTGGAGGCTTTGTAGACCTAATGTACAGTCAAGGTGGTGTTTTGTTAATAGACGTAATGGCTCCAACGGCCAAGTATTATATATAAATATATATTTGTGCTCGAGCTTATACAGGTGATTATTTTCTTTTATATTTGACATGATGCTGTTTGAATTTTGGGTTGTCATAAAGGTATGCATGGGAAGTATAAGGTTATGAGCTGGTTCTCCCGGGCCTCCTCAGTTATGGGTGCCAGTCCACCCCAATAGGATTTTAGGCGTGATAAAAGTGGTATCAGAGAAATTTGTCCTTGTGAGTCTACAAAGCCGTGTATACGTAGAGTCTTATTTATCGGTGTCTCCTACACCACATCTATAAACAAAAGGCTATGGAAATTTAGGAGTTCTCTCTTTTCTTTATGTCTTAGATCGTGCGATAGAGCCTATATTGTATATAAAGCCATAGTTGACCACTGAATCCGTTTGGTTCTCTTATTATAGTAATGATGCCAGTTACCAGAACAAGAATACCGGTAAGCAAGTAGATGTGGCTTCCGGAGAGGGGACTAGTAAGTCACCCACTATACCAACTAATCAAAGTGAGGCTGCAGTTGAGCATGCATCAGAAACTTCTTCCACTCTGAAAGAAATAAGAGGAAAAAGAACTATATCCCCAGAGCCACCTATTAATGCTGTTGATCAAGATCTTAGAAATGCAGTGCAACTTTTGACTTGTATAGTTGCTGGGCAAGCTCAAGGGCAAGCCATTCCTACCACGGGTCCTAGTGGTACAGATAGGGCAGCTAGCCTTCGAACACAGGATTTTCTTAAGATGGATTCTAACACTTTTACTGGATCAGATCTTAACGAGGACCCCACATGACTTTATTAATCAAATTCAAATGGCCTTAGATATTATGCATGTAATGGGTAGAGAGACAGTGGAGTTAGTGGCGTATAAATTCAAATGGGAGGCTATATATTGGTATGAGGACTAGAAACGATCTAGGGGTATTGATGCACCCTCAGCTACTTGGAAAGAGTTCAAAGAGGCATTTCTTAATCATTATCTTCCATTTGATATTCGTCAGGCCCGTGCAGATCAGTTTTTAAATCTTCGTCAGGGGATTATGAGCGTGAGGGAGTACAGTCTCTAATTTAATTCCTTGTCGAGATATGCTCCTAATGTTTTAGCTACTATGGATGACAGAGTTCATCAATATATGGATAGCCTGGATCCATATCTAGTTAGAGATTATACTATTGCCGTTTTGAACAAAGATATGGACATAGCAAGGATCAAAGCTTTTGCATAGAAAATGGATAATCAGAGGTGGAGGAGAAGAACACAGGAATTAGAAAGAGGATATTCTAAGAGGGCCAGATCTACAGGGCAGTGAATGGCATCCCAAGGAGGGTTCAGACCACAGTTTTCTGCTAGACCACCTAGGCCATTATCTTCTTATTTTGTAGCTACCGCCCTACCACAGTTCCAAGGGTTTAAAGAAAATCAATTTGACACAGAAGTGAGAGTCAGAGTTTATAGTGTAATAATGATTAGGGTAGAAATTTTATTGGGCCAAGTTTCCTTGAATGGTACTTATCTCTCTTGCACAGTTTGTTAAACTAGAAGAAAAAACTGCACAAACTTTGAGACAGTTGTATTTTTCCATGTAAACCCAGGAACCTAATCGCTTGTTGTTAGCTGCTTTTCATCAAAACATGATATATCAGATGTGTTTTGAGTATATTTTGTAGGAAATTAGGTTTTGGATACTAAGTTTAAGAAAAAGATTAAACTGGTGTTTTTAAGCTACTTACTTGAGCATTTTTAGGCGTATGTATCACTTACCAAGCGTATGTGACCAAATCACGTACCAGAAATTGAACTCTTGAGACTTTGTTTCTAGAATTTGAAGACATTGATACTTACCTGGGTCTCCCTGCAGACTGTATATTGTACTGACGAACCGTAAGTGCCTAAGGTAAGTACCAGAAGTCAAGATTGAGAGAGTGCAAAGCAGCAGGAAAACTTTCTGGCACTATCATGGGTCTACTTTGTGACCGTATGTAGTATAAACGAGTTGTATGTGGCCCAAGTAAGTGGCCACTAACTCCATTTTTCCTTTTTTATTCGGGCTTTGATTTTTATGATTTCCTCATGTACTATAAATACCCTTTATGTATTTTTTAGCAAGGTGACACACCCTTTATACTCACAAACATATATTCTAATTCTCATATTTGAATTTGGTCTTAGAATTATTTTGTATTAATTTTGGCTGTTAGTTAAGTTAAAGTTTTGAGTTTTCAGTTGTGATTTTTGTCATTGTATCTAAGGCTTCAATTATGAATGTTGTTGATTATTTCACAAGCATGAACCGTAAAATCCTTAGCTAGGGTTTTGGAAACCCTACTGAATTGATGAAGTAGGAGAAGTGCTATGTTCTTTTGAATTGATACCCATGCATGTATTGTATTATCTTCTTTAATAGATGTCTTAATAGTTACAAATGTTAGAATCCATCCTAAATTATTGCTACTTACTCCAAAGGAGGAGGAGTGACTAGGAAAATATAATTACAATACTAATTTAAGGATTAACCATTGATCCACGCTAATAGGTATTATCTATGTAAGATCATTTAGTATCATCTAATAACTAGAGATTCAAAAGGTAATAATTAACTAGGCTCCAAGATAAGGGTTAGTAAGGCGGCATCTTGAGATACAAAAGGTAAAGGTTTATAACTATCAACTAGTCCAAAATATAGTTGATGGTACTTAACCTGTCAAATTCTTCATGCAAATATTAGGTTGCTTCAATAATGCACGATAAACCTACTTTGTTAAGAAAACAGGGGGAACAAAATCCTAGTGTTTATCTATGACTGATTACAACCAGAGTTGATATTTGTTATTTGTTCGATATTGCCATTATAATTCCATCGATTTACTTTTCCAGTTATGCATGTTGATTACAATTGTTAAGAGACATAATTCCATGTATTCTCTTAGGATTCAACCCCAACCTTTGTTGGGTTACTATATTTGACAATGACTATTTTATCTTTATATTTAAAGTGTAGCTTGGGAGTTATCAAAATTTTGGCGTTGTTGTAGGGGATACAGTGTTGAGTTGTGAATTGGTGAGTGATGTGGTGTGTAAAGAGTTAATCACTCACCTATTGAAGGTCATCATTCTTATGCACAGACTTCTCAAAATATTTAGAAATGTGGGTACTACTATCCCACCATTCATAAAGATGCACATGACAACATAAGATCTTGTGACCAATGCCAAAGACAAGGAAACATATCACGAAGGTAAGTGCTACCAATGACCACAATCCTAAATCTTGAGCTATTTGTTTATGGGGTACTTATTTCATGGGTCTATTTGTGAACGCATATAATATGAAGTGTATTTTTATTGCTATTGATTATGCCTTAAAGTGGGTGGAAGAAATTTCACTTTCAAAATATAAAGAGAAGAATGATACAACATTTTTTAGGAAGAATATATTTTTCAGATTTGGCATACCAAAAGCCTTCACCAATGATAAAGGTTCACATTTTTGCAAGCATCTATTCAGAGAGCTACTAAAAAAATATGGTGTGAAACATAAGGTGGAAACTCCTTACCATTCTTATTTAAGTGGGTAAGTTGAGGTCTCCAACTAAGAGATCAGGTCTATTTTGTCAAAAACCATGAATTTCAATAAAATGAATTGGGCTAGAAAGTTGGATGATGCATTATGAGCTTACTGAACAATATTTATGTCTCCTGTCAGTGCTTTTCCATATAAAATTGTGTTTGTCAAAGCGTGCCACTTGCATATTAAACATGATCTTTAGGAATTGTGGGCACTAAAGTGGTTAAATCTAGAATCGAATGATGCAGCGAAGATAAGACTTGAGCAGCTAAAACCCCATTATTCAACTCCAAGCTTTACTTATTTCCTAGAAAATTGAAGTCAAAATGAAATGCCCAAATTGAGTGGTGATGGTTTTTCCATATGGTGCAATTGAGCTTAAAAATAACGAGAGTCTAGATTTTAAAGTGAATAATCAAATGGAAAAAAACTACTTCAGTGATGTTGAAGTGGTAAAGTTGATATGTGATTTTGCTCTCGATGAAGTTTGAGTAATCAAGAACACCCGAGTTATGGCACAATTTTAAGTCAGGTGTTGCATGGAGGCAAACCATGGGTTAGTTTGGTTATGTCTAAGTAGCCAAACCAGCCATATTATTCTGCGACATCAAATCAAGCATTTGTTAGGAGGCAACCCAAGGATTTTGTACTTGTTTTTACTTTTTTTTATTTATTGGGTGACGTGTGTTGAAGTTTGCAGTGCATCATAGACTTAAAATAATACCAGAAAATTTCTAGTGCCTAGGCCCAGTCGCTAACCTAACAACCCATAGCTAGTGGCAATGAGTTGTAGAGTGAGTCATCTCCACTGTACAAGATAGACAACAATTGTAAGTTTGCAGGACCTTCATCTACATCTTTGAGAATGAGTTGTTGAACATCACATCTACTAATTACCTTAAGTCATAGGGATTAGAGGTCCAACTCAGGTAAGTCTCTTATACCTAGACATTACGAATAGAGGTGCAACTCATTGCCAGTGGCAATGAGTTGTCGGGTAGTTGTAACTTCTTCATTATAATCAACTCTAACCTTAAATAGGAGCGACTCAGTCTAACCCATTTACATGATAAAAGCCCATTCCTTCACCCTATCTGCTTCTATTTTAAAAATCCAAATTTATAACTCAATCCATGTCCGTATAACCTTCTTATCACAATAAATTGTTCCGTAAACTAAGCAATAATCAACCTAATAAACATGAAGTTAGTATATTTCTACTCATTTTCATGCGAAATCAAAATCTAAAGTGATTATCTCCATGTTAGTATGTTTACCTTAAAACGATTTTTTTAGTAAATCATGTGAGTTTTCTAAACCCTAGATTAAAATGAATGAGAAGTTGAATTAGGGTAGAATTAAAATTTGAATACATGTTTTAGATTAAAAAGAGTAGTAATGTTTGTTTTTGTGATTATATGCTTGTTCTTGTGCTTAATTTTAATATGAGGTAAAATGTTACTAACCACAGTGTTTTTGGGTTCAAGTGTGTACGAGAGGAGAGATTTCATCAAAATTTTTACCTCAATAAGTTGAGAAAACTGTATTAATGTATTAGTAAATAGAGAATACAAATTTCAAGTACCTATGACTCTCGTAATGACTCGTACCGAGAGGCAACGAGTCATCGTATTAGTCATAGTCACTAGCACTTGGTCCAAAAGTGTAAAGCCTCAAGAACATGGAATAAATTGTCAAAATGTGTTACCCAGTGACTCATAGGGTAACCCATAAGTCATAGGGTGTACTCATAGAGAACCTTGCACTGCACTTTATATGGACAGACCCAACCACTCACCCAAGGAGTATAACGTAACCCAATGACTGATAGGGTGGAGCTGTTAGGATAATAGTGAATAATGTCGTAATGGGGACTCGTCCCAATGAGTTTCTTAAGGCAATGAATCGTTGCCTAACATATAGGGAATGTTTTCACATTGATTCTTGCATACCTTTTTTGATATATGGAATACTAACATATACTTTCCAATAGGCACTATATCACCAAAGAATAATACTCAAAAGGCCAACATAAAGGGGAAAAATTACTCCCAAGATAGATGCATGATCTAATTCACAATTGAATGATATTCTCTCAGATGAGTCCAGTGGCTTAGTTAAATAATATGTTATCACAAGCCATATTTAGCCATAAGATGCTTACCCCATAGTGGTAGATCAAGGAATCAAATGAAGAATGCTAGGGCATCTCTATTATACAAACCTACCCTATCCCAGTCTAAATAGGGAGAAGAATATTGGTTTAAGGATGATGGTAACAAGAATGACTCTAAACATAGAGATAAGGTTGTATTTGGTAGTCAATCCAATGACCATTTTGTATCTGGGTCTACTACAAATTCATCAAGTAGTGTTGTTAATTGTATGAACTCTGTAGGGAGCCCCACTGAATAAGGTCAACCTTTTCCATAGGATCAGCAACAAAGCAACAAACAATTCAGGTTGCAATATCCCCACAGGTTAAGATATGGTTGTTCGAGGCATATACAACAAATAAAATAGGGACTGTGCTATTGTCCCAGGCACGGGTTTGCCAAATCAAGGTTTCTATGAGGTACCAAGGTTTCTCACCAAGGGTTTGCCTTTTATACAATAGTTTGAGTTATTCCAGAAGTACATGTTTTAATGGATTACTAGGGAGTTGGGTGTATACAGTCCAAAACTTGTTAAAAAATTTATATAGCCTATCAGGATCGGATGAAGGGGATAATCCTACAGGGTTTGTTATGGAATGTCTGCGATCCTTTATTGTAAGTTTTATTTAGGGTATTATTGTAAATATATTGGCATGGGATATTTCCTAATTCCTATATGTTGTACAGTTCGTGGTCCCTTCAAACACTTCAAAGATTAATCAGATGAGAAAGGTAAAGTCAAAGAAAATTGGCAACATGGATAAGATCCTTCGTTTTTGCTGCATGATGAATATTTTGCAATTAATAAGGAGGAGGATGCATGGGCAGCTGATAGTGGGCTGTCAATTAACAAATAGCTTCAATTTCGCTGCTACGTCATAGCTGACATTAATTTATGACAAGTTGTAGCCCACGCCAAGATATAAGATTTTGAGCCCCAATCAAGCAACTTTTATGGCAAGCATCATGGAGCGATTTAAAAATAATATAGCTAGATTGATTTCCTGGGAGATTAAGGACAGAGTTATTCAGTTAGTGACGAGTATTGCATTCTTGTGCCTAGTCATAGATTTGTTTGGGGGTCTTATTTTATAAAACATTGATCAATTTTCATCACAGTATTGATTTGGGGTTGATTAGAGATCCGCCGAACACAGTTTCTAGGGAAAAGGTTGTAATAGGAATACAGTTGCTATAGAGTGCCTTCCAATTGGATACACCAATAGACATTTACACTCATAGTCTTATAAATGTTGGTCATGCATGTTTGAGTCTCAAACTAAAACTACAAGGCCTGAACCACAAACTGAAGCAGATGATACTACTTTATTCACTTGTTAACTTACTTCAGTGCCCATTTCACCCACAACTACTCCGAGCTCAACCATACGTAACCCACCTACTCAAAGGGAGACTTCTAAGACTTCAATGGAGGATGCGACAAGATTTGACATGTTGCGACTATCAGTTTGTCCTTGACAGCGCCCAAGCACACACGCAAGTGTACTGGTCTTATCAAGTAGTAAAGTGGCCACAAGGATGTCCAAGTATCGATCTCACAGGGGACTTGCGTTCGTTGCCTATCTAATTCTAGTCTAACTAATTTAGAAAAAATAAACAACAAGAGAGTTTGTAATTTTGTATATTAAAAATAAAATAAATTATGCGTAAAAATAAAAGTCTTGGGACAATCAATGGATTAAAGCCCAGGGTTAAAGCACTTCGAACAATCATACTATGTTAGTGAATTTCCTTTGTTAACTTGCTTATCTTGGTTGTTGATTCGTAGGGTTAATTGCATGATCATGGTTTTCCAACCTCTAATCTTTTACTTAATATGGACATTACAACTACATCGTTGAGCGGGGATGCAATAATTCAATTAAGTTAATTGAAGCTATCATCCTATGTTTGAATCAAGTAAGGCATCTAAATACATCCCTTTCCTAGACGCTAAGTTCAATTCTTTATTTTATAAAAGAATAAAAACTCAAACTTTGTTTATTTCAATGTTCGATCTCCCTATTCCCTCTCCTGAGATCAAAAGATTGATAATATATATATATATATTATGGGTGATCAATCAATAAAATAATTTTTAAAAAAAAGAATAAACAAACAACCAATAATGATAAGAGAATTAAATGAGATTAATCCAAAACAAGAATAATCATGTTCTTGGCTTTAACCCAGGAAAGAGATTTACCCTTGAACGAAAATATTCATCATCCAATCCCTTGGAATGATGATACAAACCATAAAAAAACTAAATTAATGAATGATAAAACCTAAAAAGAAGTTTTGATAGCCTCCAGTGATGTTCAAGTGATCTAGGGGTTCAAAGATGTCCCAAGATGCTTAAGATGTTTTTTAGGACGTTATATTTATAGTAGACAAGTTAATACCAAGTTGCATTAGGTTTACATTCTGTTTTCCTTCAGCTGGGCTAAATTTTCCCGATTTTGGTGCTCCCTGCATCGCACCATAGTTCCAAGTCACAATTGTAAAAAAATCTGTCAAATTCCAGTAGCTAGTCGCGATTTCAACGCGTCACAGGGCCTCTTTCAACCCCATTATAAGATACACGCATATCTGGGACAAAATAGTGGCCCCTTCTGAATCCAGTGATGTTTTGAACTCATCCATTGGCTACCCTTTCAGTACCCACGCGCCCCATATATTTCAGGGGTCCAAATTGTGTCGAACTTGCGTCTTGTGCTTTCGTTGAACCATTCTGAACCTTATTTAGTTGTTTCCACTTGATTTGAAGCTTGTATATCCTTTATACATCATCATAATCCACTCACCAAGCATCCTATAGCATTAAACACAATAATTTAGAGCGTAAAACAACACAACATCCTTAACGCCCAACTAGAAACACGAGTTAAGCATAGGCTAAATTCACATTGAGCTTTAACTTACTGTTTTGACTCTTTTCTTGATCCAATTGACCCTTGAACATTATAAATAAGTGTTATTACATGTAAATATGTAATAACAACCTTAAGTACTAATTAAAACACATTAGAACCCAACAAAAGAGACTAGAGAAACACCTAACTCAAGCTAGTTACACTAGTTTTCTCAGTTGACTTCTAAATGATCAATTTGATTCAAAACTCATGTAAAGCAACCATTCAACATCGTAAACACATACATGGAAACATAAATGTTCATTTATATCATTATCAAAGCATGTAGCATAAGAATCATCCTCAAAATAAGGCTAAAAATGCTAGAATAGTAACGCTAGAATGCATAATTACAACCCAACATCACCACCCCATACTTAAAGCCCTGTTCGTCCTCGAACAAATCTTAACTATAAACACCATGAGCTGGAAAAACTCCACACTTCTACTCCAAGCAAGAAATTCAATCTAGCACTAAAATGACTATACGGAATATAAGTTCACAACACTAAGCATGTTATACACAATTGAAAGCTCAAGAATCCTACTTCCAAAATATCCTAGCCTCAAGAATGGACTCCACAAGTAGCAAACTCATGCATATCGTTCAATCAAGGGCATCATACAAATCACCCATATTCATCAAACATGTTCCTCTCACAACAAGATAGTTACCCATAATTACTAACAATTATGCAATTTATAACACAATGGGTACAAGAATTAAATTACTCTTACTCTCTCAAAGAATTCACAAGTTACACACAATGAACCATAGGCTTTCCCTTATTGTAATGCTCCACTAATAGTCAAATATGAAGCTTAGAATCAATTAGGATGTTTCTGGGTTGTAATGTAGGCTAAGGCATGAGTAGAAACTATTTGGGAATAGTGACTAACCTCTCTAAGCTCTTTAATACACTACCTTAAACATTTAAAGTCAATCTCCCCCTTCTTTTATTTTGCCCCATTTCTTTTAAGCATTTTTACAAACACTTGGTGGATGTATAGTTTACTACCACATAAATTAATTTTTTCTCTTTTTTCACATTTATGAAAATATTTTTAGCAAAAATTATGGCACAACCATCCACCACACATCAATTATACACCAATAACAATTACCTTGGGGCATCAATTTCACCTTTTTCTTCTTCAACTTCTCAAACTCCTTAGTAATTCTATTTTTTTTAAAGCACTTAGGAGCTTTTTGGATCAAATTATGGTCTATCAAATAAGGGATTAGGCCACTTATGAGGTTGCCAAAGAAAAAGATAAAGGCTCAATGGGCTTAACTAGGGTAAAGCACAAAGGTAGGCAAAAAGAAGGTATAAAACAAGGCTATCAAAGAAATGCCCATATCATCTCCTAAACCCACATTCTTTATTTCACTTCACACACACACCGGATAAGTTCTATACATCCCATGCAACAAGGAATTTACTACAAACTTACATCACACATGGCACATGCTCAACTCAATAGGATCATCATAGACTCTCAATCAAATGATAACATAAATTTAAAATTAAGCTAATAAGTCCAAGAGTCAAAAACTTAAGCCTAGGAGTTTCAAAAATAGCAATTCACTCATTCAATATGATTTTGTGAAACAAACCCACTTGCATTATGTAATCAAAAATAGCACCAACAAGACTATCTCACTTATTCCTAATTGAAAAAATAAATAAATTGAGCCAAAATTTAGTAATTTCTCTCACCCTAAACTTAAAATCTACTTTGTCCCCTAAGTGAATTTAAAAGTAAAAGATAGAAATACTCCCTGAGGCCTCTAGGCCTAGCTAGTAGCATTTTTTTTTTTCAATAAAAGAGATCCATGGGACCCCGCACTTAGTCTTTGCCATATTTCTTAGCTAAAGTTTATGGTACTAAGACTTTTCATTAACCTGTGACTCAACCTAAAACAAAAAAATACGTGAAATTAAAACTAAAAACTAAAAAGAAAACATACCTTAGCTTGGGTTGCCTCCCAGGAAGCACTTAATTTAGTGTCTCGGCATGACCCATATCAATTTTTTCCTCCATCTTGAGGATATAAATTTTACCCCCAATATCGCATCCATCTTTTTCCCTCACTCATAGGGTGATGGTTCAAAGATTAAGTAACCAAGTAATAGAACATGTATGTTAAACCACTCGTCCTTGAAGTGAGGTGTGTTTTTATGTTCCTTGTCCAGTGTAAAATTAATAATATAGGATTCTTGTTCCTCATCTTTACACTCTTCTACTATTTTAAATTATTCCATAAACAAGATATCATCTAAACATAATGTGGAAAAGTGTTTCGAATGCAGCCCAACAAATCCTACTTCATAATTTACACAGTCTACTACACACTCACTTTTATTCACCTCAATGTCAGTCTCAAGATCAAGATGACAATTGAGTGGTTGTGATTCTTGTGTTTTCTCAAATTATTGGCTAATATCCTCCACATATACTTCTTTTCTTAGCCACTGTAGACGTGGTGGCAGTGGTGTCTCCTTAATAACTTCAACAATATCAGTTTTTGAGTACTCATACTTCCTCAAATTATTTGCATCATATTGTGAATGTTTCGTCCATGCACTTTCATAAAAATCTATACAATAAGCCACAACATGGTGTCCTCCACAAAAACAACAAAAATTTTCATCACTCGAAAACCATCTATCCCAGACTGACATCTCGAGAAGAGTGTGAGAAAAATAGAAATAAGGAAAAATAAAAAGAAACTAAACAAATTTAAAACTCATTATAGAAAAAGTATAAATAAGATAGTTTCCAAATACCAAGTCCCAGGCAATGATGCCAAAAACTTAACAGTGCCCAAGCGCACATGCAAGTGTACGTGGTCTTATTAAGTAGTAAAGTGTTTTCAAGGAAGCCCAAGAACTATATCACAAGGACCAGCATTCACTGCCTATATAATTCTAGTCTAAATAATTGAGAAAAAATAAACAAGAAGAGAGTTTGTAATTTTGTATATTAACAATAAAATAAATGATGCATAAAAATAAAAGTCTTGGGACAATCAATGGATTAAAGCCCAGGGTTAAAGCACTTCGAACAATCATACTTTGTTATTGAGTTTCCTTCATTAACTTGCTTATCCTTATTATTGATTCGCAGGGTTAATTGCATGATCATGGTCTCCCAACCTCTAATCTTTTACCTAATATGGACATTACAACTACATTGTTGAGCGGGGATGCAATAATACAACTAAGTTAATTAAAGTTATCATCCTACGTTTAAATCATGTAAGGCATCTGAATACATCCCTGTCGTAGAAGCCAAGTTCAATTCTTTATTTTATAAAAGAATAAAAACCTAAACTTTGTTTATTCTCATGTTCAATCTCCCTATTCCCTCTCCAGATATTAAAAGGTCAACAATATATGTATTTTAGATGCGATTAATCAATAAAATAATTAAAACAAGAATAAAGAAACAACCTATAATGATAAGAAAATTAAAGAAAATTAATCCAAAACAATAAAATTATGTTCTTGGCTTTAACCCCGGAAAGAGGGTTTAGCCTTGAATGGAAATATTCATCATCCAATCCCATGGAATGATGATACAAACCATAAAAAAACTAAATCAATGAATGATAAAACCTAAAAATAAGTTGTGGTAGCCTCCAATGATGACCCAAGTGATCTAGGGGTTGATAGATGTCCCAAGATGCTTAAAATGTTGTTTAGGATGTTATATTTATAGTATACAAGTTATATACAAAGTTAGATTAGGTGTACACGCTGTTTTCCATCAGCAAGATGAAATTTTCCCAATTTTGGTACTCCCCACATCGCACCATAGTTCCAGGTCACAATTGTCAAAAAATCTGTCTAACTCCAGTAGCTAGTTGTAATTCAACGCATCACGGGGCCTACTTAAACCCCATTATAAGCTACACGCATCTCTATGACATAAAATTGGGCCTCTTATGAATACAATGATGTCTTAAACTCATCCATTGTCCACCTGCATAGTCCACACGCCCCCCATACATTTCAGGGGTCCAAATTGCATCCAACTTGCGTCTTGTGCTTTCATTGAGCCATTCCGAGCCTTATTGAGTTCTTTTTGCTTGATTTGAAGTTTGTATATCCTTCATTTATCAAAATAATTCATTCAGCAAGGATTCTATAGAATTAAACACAACAATTTAGAGCTCAAAACAAAGCAACATCCTTAACGACAAACTAGAAATAAGAGCTAAGCATAGGCTAAATTCATATTGATCTTTAACTTATTGTTTTGACTCTTTTGTTGATCCAATTGACCCTTGAACATTGTAATTAAGTTTTTTCACATATAAATACATAGTAAAAACCTTAATAACTCATTAAAACATATTAGAACCCAACACAAGAGACTAGACAAATACCTAGCTCAGGCTAGTTACACTAGTTTACTCGGTTGACTTCTAAATGATCAATTTGAATTAAAAATCATGTGAAACCACCATTAAACATTATAAACACATACTTGTACATATAAATTCTCATTTATATCATTATCAACACATATATCATATGAATCATCCTTAAAACAAGGCTAAAAAGGCTAGAATAGTAATGTTAGAATGCATAAATACACCTAACATCAGTCCTTTCCCTCATTTTTTATTTATTTTGATATGCATATTGTGAGGACACTTCATGTTGCCAATGTTCAGGGAGTGTACCACCAATTGAGGGTTTTAGTTTCCTTATTTCTTTTTATTCGAGTGCACTATAATAGCTTAATGAATATCTTCAGGTTAGTTTTACTATTTTAGATGTGTTTTTTTAATTTTATTAGGATAAAACTATAGGAGCCTTAGTGCAGTCAATTCTGAAACTTTTATTTTGAGTTGAAGTTTGAGTAACCCTGATTAGTTTTGAAATTATTTTTAGGACACCCCTCCAAACACATTGTTTTTTACTATGTCTTTTGTCTGTATTATCAATCACTATTGTATATCTTGTTATGGCATTAGTATTCTTGGAAAAATGATTGTAGGTTAGTTATACATAAATCGAATAGGTAGGAAATGATATTATAACCTTGTGCTATATGTGTATGTGAGATACTTACTTAGTTCAATTTATGTGTGAAATCAAAAACATGGTCAGTCAGTCTTGCCATAGTTATAAGATAGTTGAGTAGGAAAGGGTCATATATCATTTTTTTAATAAATTTGACTTTTATCCTAAATGCCCGACAAAAGGATTGTAATATCCTTTGATCCCTAGTTTGATCCTAAATTGATGTATTTATTTCATTGGTCTATTCACCTATATATTTGTAGTTATAATAAACCTGTTTTGGCCCTAGTCTCTCCTTAGACACTATGTACCTCAACATAAGGTAATAACCTATGTTGAGGGTGACTATTACAAGGGTACAAAGCATGAAATAGGTATGAAGAAGAATTTAGCTAAAGAAAAGTAATAAAGATTAGGTGTAGTATGATGAAAAAAAGGAACAAACAAAAAAGACGTGGGTGGAGTTATTACTAGGGTGTCAGTTATAAAGGCTCAACCAATGTCCATTCAATAAAGATACATTTTTTTCTTAACTTAAGGAGAGGGATGATGTCTTTCTAAGAAGGGTTTGGGATCTATGAAAAGATCAACCAAATAAAATGATGAAATGAACAAGAATAAACTAAATGCCTCAGATAAAGGACTGATGAACTTGACTTGTTTCCACTAATGAAATTCATCAATCTCGATATATCATAAAGTCATGTTGTCCACGACTTCTGAGCATGGGGAGCTCCATCCCTCTCGCATCGAGTCAGATCCATCATTGGTCCTCTACTATTACGCATTTCTAGCTCTAGTTTTGGTTGAGTTTATCCATACTATTTCATGTGTTTTAAAAAATGATGTAAAATAAATAAATTAAAGAGAATGAAATAATAATTGAAATTGTGAAATGCAATCCACATCTTAAATCCTAGTGCAAACAATAGAGAATAAGGAAAAGAAAAATAAAAGAGGTTCAAAATCTTAGCCAAAAATAGTGTAGTGTCAAGGAGGGTTGAGCCACTATATTCATAGCTACCATATCCGTCCCAAAACCTACATTACATGCCAATAAAATTCTTGTATAGATCCTAGTCTAACCTTCCAAAAAACTAACACATATAAAATAAGGGCAAGACTATGGTATTCAACGTACACTGTTTGAACTTCTTTGATAGAGAGTGAGTGTTTTGAATTCAGTCCTTGGTCATACTTACATCTTTAGACTATGAGCGTAAGACACGTCTTATTTGTGAGGGAACAAAGGTTGCATTGATTAGTTTATTTTTGTTAGGTCAAATGTTATTTGCATAAATTTATTGGTTTTTAGTTCATTATCTGATGTTATCTCTTTGTTCCTTAGTGATATGGTAAAGGATGATTTATGTACACAATCATTTTTAAAGTCAAGTAAAGGAGGGGTTGGAAATATTGTGTTAAAATTCATAATTGATTGTCGTAGGTCCCTTGGGTTTCTCTTATTTAGGAATCGTGATTTCTGTGTTATTTAGTTCACCTGAGTACATATAAACTATTTATGTTGAGGTAGTTGATATGTCATTGTTTCACGACACTTTTAATGCTTAAAAAGTTGAAAATAAGCTAAGCCAAGGCATCTAGATATGAGGTTTTTGTGCTAGTTACAGGAAAACAAAGTTCAAAAGCAATTTAATGAAAAATGATGAAAAACTGTACAAGTGTTGAAATCTGAGGATTACTAAGATTCGTTGGGCCAGGATACGAGTTGTAGCCCAAGACATTTCATTAAGAGTGAATAAAGTCTTAGAATAATGGATAGGACTATAGACTATGACTTATTGGGTCACACTACGAGTTGTAGTGGGAGTTGTCTTTAATATTGTGACCAATGTCCTGAAGATGTGCAAGTAAAGAAGTTGGCAATAATTGTACATTGTGAGTCATGGGGTAAAGAAATAACTCATCATGAAGACTTATCATGAGGTGAACTAGAAATGTCCTGAAGATGATAAAATTCTCCTATGATTCATCATGATTCGCAAGGAGTCATTGCTAGGAGGAGTTAAATACCCAAACGCTAAAAAAATTTACCTAGTGGCAATGGGTCAACCAATGCTTCATTAGGTGACAATGTGAGTCATCACTAGTGCCGCATGAAGTCCAAGCAACTAGAGCCCTGAGACATGCAATGAGTCATCATCAAACCCTATGACTAACTACCTAAACCATCACTACTAACAACCGTGTAAGTCTATTTTTCTTTGGAAATGATTCTTTTATGTCCAAAAATGCTCTTTATAAGCATTTTATTTTAATATATATTCTATTGATAAGTTTGAGACATAATATTGTTTTTTCAAGTATAAAAATTGATTGTTGGGATTTGATTCATAATTGAAATTTTTGGTTATTCATCTTATTCCTTTAAAGTTTATAATTATGCTTTCTTTCCATAATATTTGTTTGTATTCCTAAGACCATGAGTAGTTAAACACCATAATTAGGGTTATGAAAACCATGACGGATTAACAATGTAGTGTTCAAAGTACACTGTGATTCTCATATGGTATTTGTGTGTGTGTTGTTGTTCTCTTCTATTTGATTGCTCTCTAATAGATACATATGTTAGAACTCGCTTGAACCTTACTCGCAACAAGAAAAGGTATAATGGATAGAAAAAGTGAATTAACAATGAGACTTGGATTTATCAACCTCCACATAATAGCTTGATCTGCTAAATAAGATACCTAATTTGGGATCTAAGTTAAGGTTTAGAAGTACAAAACTCATGAGACAATAATATGTGATTGAGAATAGACATCTGATAGGGGCGTAAAGTTGTTTAATCGAACATAACCTATCTATTGCTCATGCAAAGCACTGGTAGAGATCACTAAACATAGAACTTGTTGACTTTTGAAGTTATGAGGAACAGAGTCTTAGTGCCTCTCTCATACGTATTACTAACTCAGCAAAATCAACAACTATTACTATTTGAATTCATAAATATAACATCCCCCCCACCCCCTAATTATTGGAAATAGTTTATTGATTATTTAGATAGATATGTTGAGCTATTCCCCATGTGATTCCCTCCAACCAAGCTGGGATATATATTTTATCAAGTACTGCTTTATGATTTTATTTGCATCTACACAACCCTATTTCCCAGGTAATGATGAAACCTACTATAACGCAGCAATAGGTAAGCCGACCCATTATTTGAAACATCGAGTAATGGTCTAATAAGAAGATCGATAACCAAAAAAAATAAAAGGAGAAAGAGAAATAGAAGAAAGAAAACATGTCCTCCTGACTATCAAAATAAGAGTACAAGGTAAAGATAATATATATACACAGAAAAGTCTATGAAATACAAAACAAATATCCACTCAAACCACGATCTACTCAATAGGCATTAATCGACTATGCTCTAAATATAATGCAAGTACAAATAACACATACAACAAATATATACATTACATGCAACAAACTAAGAAATGAAATATGATTAGGATAAATGAGAAGTAGAGATAAAGCACCATGTTCTACAAGTAACTAGGGAAAAAAGTGTTAAACAATAGGATGATGGTGATATACAATAGTAGAAAAAAAGGAAAAAGGTGATATACAATAAGTATATCTAGAGAACGGAGGGATATACCATAGTACTTTAGAGGTAGCTAAACACAAAGGTACTAGCCTGAGAGAGCTAGTCTAACATCCTAAATATCACAAGGATCATGATCAAGAAGAAAGCTATCTTTAGCACAATTAAAACATATAACACAAAATAAGATTATTAACATGGTAGTCGAATAGCACTCCTTATATAGGGAATGGACATCAAAGAGTACGTACAAACTTGGGTATAAAAACACAACCATCTTTTCATAAACTATACAACTGTCATGACCCAATTTCTCAGGTCATGATGGCGTCTACTATAACGAATTAGTAGGCAAGACAAACTCGTAGTCTAGAACATTTAGTAAGGGGCTACTCAAATAGATAAAGGAAAAAATGTTGAATATTTAAAATGCATGATCAGTTACACAATATAATCCAAAGACCTAGTGGTATTAGTACAAGAGCTTTTGCATAACAAGATTTCAAAGTGAAGTACAAATGAATACACTAATACAACGTATCTCTGACTACGACATAGAGACTCTAGTACATAAGAGAGAGATGAGTAGTACTCCCAACATCAGGAGCTCACTCTAAGTCTTTAAATCATGGCTAATCTGTATGACACACACATCAATGGCAATAACATGTACTTATGATTTTTAGGCTACGGAATTGTCATATGAGTACCAAAAACATGGTACTTAGTAGGCAACTACCGACTGAGATCCAAAGATAATGCCAATATATGTAACATAAAACATAATTAAAAACTACACCCCAAATGTCCAGCAACCATGTAAAAAATCAAATGACATAATAAGGATTTAATATCCTATTCATGTCCAAGAGACTAACATCTTAACGTTAAGGAAGTAGTGAGAATGCACTATCCTATTTGATCCATACTTAGGAATCTCAACACTATACGGTATATCACTAAAGAATATGCAAGTAAGAGTGGAAAGAAGATGCATAAAACTATACAAGGCCAAGGAATGAGTATATAATTTGAGTAAATAAAGGAAAGGAGGGATATACAATAATACCATAGATACATATAGCTAAGTATGGATATATATATATATAAGTACATAACAAAGGTATACTCGAAGTACAAACCTAAGTCATGTTACTAGTTATTTAAGACCTCATAACCATAATAGGAGCTAGTGCAATAATACTCAGGGTTGAAATCCATATATAAACTTACCAAACTATCATGCATCGTAAGATAAAAGAGGTTGGAATCATACCTCAAGTCTTCATACCGAATCAATGACTAATTTACCATAAATTTGTTGTAATAATGATCATAACAATGATAATAACAATGTCAGTAACAACGTGAGTAATCGGCTAGTCCTGACAAATAAATACTTAATCGAGCCTATTACGTGCCCCTACCTCCTCAGGCTTAGAAGGTTCAATCAATAAATAACACACCACAGGGTATAGTCATCACCCATTTACATGCAACTCTATCATATGAGCTGATAGATATAGACACATACTAGTGATAAGATATGCGCATGCAAGAATGAATGCAATAGAATCCATAAAACAATACTGAATAAATTGTCTTAACATCATTTTCATAACCATCATTATCATAACCATCATTTTCAGAATCATCCTCCAGCCTTCTTGGGTATATATATATATATATATAATTGGTGTATGTAGGGCTAGACGGACTCAAACTGGTAGATATACACATAGGCATATCAATATAATCATTCTCTGGCCTTGTTGGGTAATAATATAATCATCATAACATCTTTCGTCCTTACCGAGTATGACTATAATCATCACAACATTTTCCATCATTGTCGGGTATATAAGTATATCATCAAAATCATCAATAGATATATCTATATAATAGGTGCATAGACCCAAGTCGTGACTAAAAGAGTGTAAATCATAAATCTATTATCTGGATTGATCTTCGAGACTAAATCATGATAAAATTTTATAAAAGGGTTAGAATATCTCATAAATGGAGTAAATAGCAGAGTGAAATCATAGATCAAAATCTATTTTGGTTAAATCTTTAAGCATCAGTATTAATTTATTTCATACACAAGATATCTATTAAGCCAGGCAGTTATTAATTTAAGAAAATCTATTTTTGAGATAAAAAGTAGGCTTTAACCCTTAATTAGGAAGAATAGTCATAAGATCATGTTTTAACTTGAATTATACCATTTATCGATATGATTTTCATGATTTTACCAAATCAATGCATACCATCAATAGTATTCAAACAATGGAACCATAAGCACATACCACATCTTCCTCCATACTATACTAGAGAGATGCGTGTGTGTATATATATAAATAATAAACTACTATAGTATCCCTTATAAAGATAAACAATTCATGAATGTCCAATCAATATCATAACACGACACTTGGCCTAATAATTTGTTTGGAATAATCATAGGATCATAATAACGGCCTTCGGCCCACATACATATCTGACACCTATAATAATAATCATATCTATACATCATCTCATATTTATTAGTCATAGTATATTTATGAGTCATAACATCTATACAAGCCGTAAGGCATATTTATACTCATCTCACATATAGGAGGCATCTCACATATAGGAGGCATGATAATAATAAGCATCTCACATCTATAGATTATATATCATGATTGAGAGAAATATCATCTCTATATGGAAAATATCACATCTAAGAGGACTATCATATCTATTGGAAAAATATCACACCAAATAGGAAGATTATCTCTATAGGCCAAATAATACATATAAGAGGAATATCATCTCAATAGGCCCAATATCACTTCTAAGAGGAAATAACATCTATAAAGGCCCAATATTACTTCAACGAGGAAATATCATCTCTATAGGCCCAATATCATGGCCATAAGCCATTGATCATAATTTGGGGTAACTCATCATAATTTACCATGCCACAAAATAAACTTATCCTAAAGGCTTAATAGTCTCAACTATGCCCAACATCTGCAACTAAGTTCATAAGGTCTAACACAAGTTTTAGCCTAAGATGGATTTAAGGAAGCCACTCCTAATCCTCAATTTCCATGTATAAGAAATTTATTCCCAAACTAGGCTATGATTTATTGTTTAACTTCTAAATGTAAAGTAATTCGTAACCAATCCTGAGATATAAACTTTATCTAGAAACATAGAAAATTATGTCAACTCCACCTAAATTAAGGTTTCAAGGTCACCACAATATCCTAATAAGGTTAACTATATTAACCATAATTTGAATGCTTAAACCACATCCCAAACCTAGTACTATATCATATCCATTCTGCGAATTAGTTAAATCTAGACATAAGATAATTGGATTCAAAAAGGGTATTGATAATTTCAACTTATGGGTCAAAACCCTCACCTAATCCCCAAACTTCAATAGTCAATACTAAGGCATTCTACCCATAATTAAACTTAATATTCACATTCACACGCAATATATAACACACAATATCTTACGAAGAAAAGTAGACAGAAGCCTACCTCAAAGCAGAAATACAAATCCTTATATCATTCACAAAAAGATCATCTTCAATTTAGAATCCCAAAATGCCATCACACTATCAAAATTACAATCTACTCATGAATACGAGAATAACAATACCCGTTTTGCACCATTGTCCTTCGGGTACAAAAATGGCTCTAAAAACCCTAAGTAGGTCCCACTAGTGGAAATTATTGTTTTGAGGCCAACCCAATGTTCATATATGATCAAGGAATCATAACCCTTAAGAAATAGGTGAAAACCAAGATAATTTGGGGCTAAATTTAAGCCCTCAAGCTATTTGGGGTTTTGGGTCAAGTACTAAGAAATTTATTAAGAAAGTGATCAAATCTTACTTTAAATCCAAAGATATTAACAATAAAAGATGTTGATCAAGTTCCCAAGTCACCCCAAGGACACAATTTAAAGTTATCATACCCTTTTGGGGTTCTTGGTTCTCAAGATATAGAGTTAGTGAAAATGGGCAAAATACAGCCTAAAAGGTCGTTTTATACCCTTACCAGGTATAGAGGTATATCTATCACAGTTCACGAATTAAAATCATAATTGGACAATTGCTATGGCCATCTTGAGATCACAGTAGGGCAATCATAATGGCATTTGTACGATCACACAAGCATCAGCACCAGCAATATTAGAAAATTTTCTAAGTTTCCAACAACGCCTGGTAATTTATTTGGAATTCGATATATACAAATAAACTATGTAACCATACTAAATTTTTCATTTTATATGAGATGAGAAAATTTTATTTTCTATCCAAGTTTGTTTTGACCAAGTATGGGTCCCACACCCCAATTTCTAATGTTCCTGCTTTCCAACTAATAGGTCAAAATGAGCTCGGGTGCATCGGGTCCTAAACCAAAGGTCTACCTAGCCTAGAATTTATGTTCTGAAGCTACTGGCACAGTCAGAATTTGTATTCGAGATTGTTTCACTAATGTTTTCGCCCGATGGACATTTGGAATTGGTAAAGACTTCTAAATAGAAAATTAGCTCTAAAACCCAAATAAACTATTCGATAATCAAACAGTCAGTCCCAAAAATTCATAAATGATATGGAGAAGCTATCAGAAATCCCTAACAGCAAAAATAAATAAAAATATGAAAAGAAACCTAAAAGGTCAATACAACAACCCCAAATAGTAACACAACTGGAAAAGCTTGGACAAATAATAACCTAATCGAACCTAATATCCCATGTTAAGCCTAGAGGCCTAGAGGCCTAAAATAACTTTTCCATTAGCCCAAAATTGACATTCTTAAGCTAATAGAACAATTGAAATTTTATTTGAGGTTGCTTACTATAAGTTCTTGCCAAAGACGGATTTCTAAACTTTAATATCATCAAAGTAGGGAAATTGGCATAAAATTCAAATAAACTGCGTGGTAACCAAACTAAAGGTATATCCATAAATGACCTGTAGCTGGTATGGAAAAATTATAGAATACAAAAACTGCATAAAAATAAATAAAATTGCCTAGAGGGTCTTTTAAACATCTATTATAAAAGTACATTCGGATAAAAAAGTCTAGGACTAGGTAGAGCCCAAAAGCTAAAAAAATAGGTACTAGGCCCCCATGACCCTACTATGCCACCAAGATAACTTATAAGGAAAAGTGTAACACCCTGATTTTCTGAATCGAAATGCTACACGGTGCTCATGACCCCGAAGAATCACAAGCTAACCTATGACTGATATCTATACCTGTATATTGCATAAAATATATAAAATACAGAAACATGAACATGAAAGGCCATAAGGTGCGAACTGAATAAATGTCTGAAAAAGGTATAACAATACCAAAATAAGTCATAAATACTGAAAATAATAAGATCTGAATATCTAATCTAACATCTAGTCTGAAAGCCTCTAACTGAATTGAATAAGAAGTTGAAAGAACATGTCTCCACCTAACTCCATCTATCAACTGAATAGTAAATATAACAATAATCATATTGTCCTCGATTGAGAAGGACTCACTGCAAACTCTGAACACTGGAATGCTACTGCTGATCTTGAGCTCATGCCTCTGAACCTATGGTGTAACATAAGAAAAAGCACCATAATGCAAATGCGTCAGTACAGCTGAATATACTGAGTATTCGAGTGAGATAGGATAAATGCAAAGGGTTATATGTATGAACAATGCTAACTAATATGAACGTGAGAATACATACATACATAAACAACAATAACTAAACTTGTGATGATGCTGACTACTGAGTCTAAATGCTGACGACATGACTTTACTGTTACTGAGGTACTGAATATATTACTGACTATTTCTGACAGTTCAAATTGTGAAGAACTGGTTTTAATGATTGTTTCTAATAGTACTAAAACTGAATACTGATAACGTGAGCTATGACAACTGATATAGCTGATATAACTATAATGATAAAACTAATTGATATAACCAATACTGAGCGACTGTATCTGACAGTCTAAGTTTTGATGGAACTATCTGAGTCTCGTTCTACTTGGAGTAAGTAAATCTGAGATCGGTCCTATCTAGAGGGTGATCATGAGTATACTGATAATAAGGATGATTTAACTTAGTCTGAGATTAGTCCTATCGAGTGGGTGATCTTTAAATCTAATAATTCTGATACTGATTAATCATAGTTGAGATTAGTCCTAGCTAATGGGTGATATTAAAGTCTATTTATAATGATAAGCATTGACTGTATCTAATAGTACTGAATCTGTACTATTAAGCTGAGTTGACTATGTCTGAAAGACCTAATTCTGTAATTAAAATAATAGGATGTGTTCATCTAACTGACATGCCCCAATCTAAGATGACTGGGTCTAATCTATGCCCTGACTGGAAGGGTGTTAGTACTGCACCACCAGTAAAGACATCTACTGTGGAGTCAGTCCTAATCTATCAGGTGACTCCTGAGATCAGTCCTATATATATAAATGTGCTAACGGGTGACCCCTGAGTATGTAAGTTTTGTCTAACAGGTGACATCTCATATCTACACTGGTAACATAGTTCTAGAAATTAGGGATTTCTTCTAGGGATCTCAGTCCTATTCTAGCCGATAAGCCACTATCCCTAGGTTTGCTCGGTGTTGAATCCTACCCCTATCTCAAAGACACTAAACTGAATAACTGGGCTGAACTAAATAACTTAATGGAACTGATTTGCTGAACTGATGCTGATTAACTGAACTGATATAGTTGTATTTTTTAGCGGAGGTAAAACTGAGTTTACTAGATTCGGATGACAAATGGAATATAATAAGTTCTCATGACTGATTAAGAGTACTAAAGTTACTGAGATTTACTATGATTACTGAGGTTACTGAGCACTAAGATTACTAAGAATACTGAACTACTGAGATTACTGAGTTTTCTTGAGTCACATGACTGACTGATTTGTATAGATCATGGTTTGACTGATAGTATCATGAAATTATGACATGGCTCTAGGCACACAGCTATATTTTTTGGGTACATGTACCCCCAGGACTCAATGGAAGGAAACTGACACACATGACTGACTTGATCATAAGAGTAGAGTCCATAATCCACAATATCATAAATAAGGGATTTCATACTAAGTATGGTACTCAACAATCTATTTCATAGAAGGGAATTTCATACAACATATATATACTTTCATAGCTTTTAATATCATGCTCATTACATATTACAACCACAATCCATAATATGATAACTTAGGGAATTTCATGAAGTACATGGGTATTCTACATCTTGTACATGAGCGGGTCTTGCAAGTAAGCATAGCATAATTCCACAAGACTAGTTCATGAGTAATCCAACAGTGTTCATAAGACACATTATCAACATGGATGACATTGAATCATAGATGCCTATCATGAATCCTTCACTTAGTCACAATTTAGATATAATTCATGAGTTTTAATCTCTTAGGTATTTTATCAAATACCTTACATGCACTCTTTAAGGCATAGGTGTATTCACAAACTTACACCACTTTA
This sequence comes from Capsicum annuum, assembly GCF_002878395.1. Taxonomy (NCBI): domain Eukaryota; kingdom Viridiplantae; phylum Streptophyta; class Magnoliopsida; order Solanales; family Solanaceae; genus Capsicum; species Capsicum annuum. Next base: position 57,512 of record NW_025879381.1, read on the forward strand.
ATCCACCCAAATTCATGAGTTCCAACTATATGATCACAATATTCTTGGAAGTTCATCAAATTCCCACTCTATAACACAAACCACAAACAACAACATGAATACTACCATATCACCACAAAACATTCATGATTTTGCTATCAAATATTGATTCTTGAACTCCATGAATGAAAGGGATCCGTGGATGAATACTACGCATACCTTAATGGTGATGAAATTGTTGAAAAATTAGACCTTCAAGCTTGATTATGCAACCTTAGTAGTTTTTCTCCTTCTTATTCTGTTGGATAATGAACTTAAGATGTTAATAGGGTTGTAATATGATTAGAAGCTATAAATTTCATGAGGTTAAGTATTGGGACGTGTAAGAAGTGTTAAAAGTCTTAATTATCCTCAAAATAACACAAAAACTAAGTGTTTTTCATGGATAAATCATAAGTGTTCTTCGCACACCTCATCGCACATGCTAAGGTGTGCACCACAAATCCTATCGTATAAGCTAAGGTGTGTATCTAATATGTTATCACACACTTCAGGGTGTGCACCGCACAACCTGGCGTACACTTGTTCCAGTAGCCATGTGCAATTGTTTATGCATCGCACTCCTACCTTGCAGGGCCATAACTTCTTGCTTGGGTGTCGGATTTTTATAAAATTAGAATCATTGGAAAGCTAATTCAATTGTCTACAATTTGTGGGTCTAAATCTTCAAAAATATCACATATAAATCAAGTTATCCTTATTCAAAGGTCACTCTTGCGGAATCACACACTAAAACTTGATGGATCCAAAAGCTATTAGCTTGCCTTACTCTGAGTGACTCACATGAGCATGCTTAACACATCATAAGCTATATTATCGCTAGGATACTCATTGTAAATCATGTACTCCAATATGAATCATAGAATATAAGGTTTCATACGTAGGAGAACTGATTCATTTCTTAGCTTTGAAACATATGGGGTATTACAATATCTCCCCCTCGGGAACATTCGTCCTCGAATGATACTTGTTAAGATGATAGAAAAGACAAATTACATAAATATATAGCATGTATAACTGATCATGATTTCATGGATGACATGACTAAAAATTGAGTGTATCATACTGTACATGCATATCTGATGCATAGGTAGCTGATTTATGAATGTAGGACTAAGTGTTTCGATTAACTGAGAATGCATATCTGATGCTTAACTGATAAGTTGAATCCATGTATATCTGATGCATGATTATATGACTGACTTAATCCATAAATGTATGATGATAATACATATCTGATGCATGAATACATAACTGAACTGACTCACAAATATGCAACTGAACATGCAATGGTAAAGGCACTAAGATTGAACTGAATCATGAGAAAATGAGTGATTCTGCTACGTGACATATAGACTAAACATCATGAACTGAACTGAACCTCTGAATACTTGACTTACAGTTGAGGTCTAACTTAAAGGTCAACTTATGAGTACCCTTTATTCTAGACTGAATTCATTATGCAATAAGAAATTGAAGGATCTAAGGCATGAGAGCGTTAAGAGAAAGTGGGATATCTCCCTCTTGGGACGCTATGTCCCTCTAAGAATGCTTACCTTATAGAGATACTGGGTGATGCACAGGGCATCTATGAACTAGACTATAACTAAACTTTGGGGGTCCAAAACTAATGCATGATATGTGCTGAACTTCCAACTACTAGGAGGTTCTACCTTGAAATATTTACATTCTCTGAGATTTTGAATCGCATGAATAGATGCAAGGATGAGAAAACAATCTACACAAATATGACTGCTCACTGGCATGACATGAAAACTGAAAAAAGGGAAACTATTCCTAAAATATGTCATAGCCTCTTGCACATGTGTGGTTCACAACACACGCATGTACAAGACTCTACTAGATACAGCTTTCAAACTTCCTAGTACTCTATTGAACGTTAGGCTATGATACCAAGTTTGTAACACCCCGATTTTCTAAATCGGAATGCTACACGGTGCTCATGACCCCGAAGGAGCACAAGCTAACCTATGACTAATATCTATACCTGTATTCTGCATAATATATATATAATGTGGAAACATAAATATAAAATGCCATAAGGTTCAAACTGAATAAACGTCTGATAACAAAATGTCTGAAAAAGGTATAACAATACCAAAACAAGTCATAAATACTGAAAATAATGAGATCTGAATATCTAATCTGACATCTAGTCTGAAAGCCTCTAACAAAACTGAATAAGGAATTGAAGAAACATGGCTCCAACTAACTCCATCTAGCAACTGAATAGTAAATATAGCAATAATCATATCATTCTAGAATAAGAAGGACTCACTGCAAACTCTTAACACTGGAATGCTACTGCTGATCTAGAGCTCATGCCTCTGAACCTATGGTGTAACATAGGAGAAATCATCATAGCACAAATACGTCAGTACGTCTGAATGTAGCGAGTATACGAGTGAGGTAGGCTAAATGCAAAGGGTTATATGTATGAACAATGCTAAATAATATGAACGTGAGAATACATACATCCATAAACAACTATAACTGAACTCATGTTGATGCTGACTACTGAGTCTGAATACTGACGACATAATTTACTATTATTGAGGTACTTAATAGATTATTGACTATTTCTGACAGTTCAAATTATGAAGAACTGGTTTGAATGACTGTGTCTAACATTCCTATAACTAAATACTGGTAATGCAAGCTATGACAAGTTATATAGCTGATATAATTATAATGATTAGACTAACCGATATAACCAATACAGAGCAACTGTATCTGACAGTCTAAGTTCTGATGGAACTATCTGTGTCCCGTTCTACTGGGAGTAACTAAATCTAAGATCAGTCCTATCTAGCGGGTGATCATGAGTATACTGATAATAACGATGATTTGACTTAGTCTGAGATCAGTCCTATCTAGTCGGTTATCTTTAAATCTAATAATTCTGATACTGATTAATGAAAGTTCAGATCAGTCCTAGCTAATGGGTGATCTTGAAGTCTATTTACAATGATAAGCATTGATTGTATCTAACAGTACTAAATCTGTACTACTAAGCTGAGTTGACTATGTCTGAAAAGCCTGATTCTGTAACACAAACTATGGGATATGTGCATCTAATCGACGTGCCCTAAGATAAGCTGACTAGGGTCCAATCTCTACCATCACTGAAAGGATGTCAGTGCCGAGCCACCAGTAAATACATCTACTATGGAGTCAGTCCTAATCTAGCGGGTGACTCCTGGATCATTCCTATACATATAAATGTGCTAATGGGTGACCGCTGAGTATGTCAGTCCTATCTAATGGGTGACATCTTGTACCTACACTGCCAACGTAGTTCTAGATCTTAGGGATTGCTTCTAGGGATCTCAGTCCTATTCTATCTGGTGAGCCCCTATACCTAGGTTCACTCGGTGTTGAATCCTACTCCCATTTGAAAGACACTGAACTGAATAATTGGGCTGAACTAAATAACTTAACTGAACCGATTTGTTGAACTGATGCTGATTAACTAAACTGATACTACTGGTATTGTTTAATGGAGATAAAACTGAGTTTACTGGATTCGGATGACGGACGAAATATAATGAGTTCTGAGGACTGATTAAGAGTACTAAAGTTACTGAAATTTACTATAATTACTAAGGTTACTGAGCACTGAGATTACTGATACTACTAAACTACTTGGATTACTGAGATTTCCTAAGTCACATGACTGACTGATTTCTATAGATCATGGCTTGACTGAGAGTATAATGAAAACATGACATGGCTCTAGGCACACAGCTATATTTTTCGGGTACAAGTACCCCAGGACTCGATGAAAGGAAACTGACACACATGATTGACTTGATCATAAGAGTAGAGTCCATAATCCACAAATCATAAATAAGGGATTTCATACTAAGCATGGTACTCAACAATCTATTTCATAGAAGGGAATTTCATACAACATGTATATACTTGCATATCTTTTAATATCATACTCATTACATATTACAACCACAATCCATAATATCATAACTTGGGGAATTTCATGAAGTACATGGGTATTCTACATCTTGTACATGAGCGGGTCTTGCAAGTAAGCATAGCATAATTCCATAATACTATTTCATGAGTAATCCAACAGTGTTCATAACACATTATCAACATGGATGACATTGAATCATAGATGCCTATCATGAATCCTTCACTTAGTCACAATTTTGATATAATTCATGATTTTTAGTCTCTTATGTATTATTTCAAACACCTTACATGCACTCTTTAAGGCATAGGTGTATTCACAAACTTACACCACTTTAATCCACCCAAATTCATGGGTTCCAACTATATGATCACAATCTTCCTGGAAGTTCATAAAATTCCCACTCTATAACACAAACCACAAACAACAAAATGAATATAACCATATCACCACAAAACATTCATGATTTTTCTATCAAAGATTGATTCTTGAACTCTACGAATGAAAGGGATTCGTGGATGAATACTATGCATACTTTAATGGTGATGAGATTGTTGAAAGATTGGACCTTCAAGCTTGATTATGCAACCTTAGTAGTTTTTCTCCTTCTTATTCTGTTGGATAATGAACTTAAGATGTTAATAGGGTTGTAATATGATTAGAAGCTATAAATTTCATGAGGTTAAGTATTGGGACGTGTAAGAAGTGTTAAAAGTCTTAATTATCCTCAAAATAACTCAAAAATTTAGTGTTTTTCATGGCTAAAATCATAAGTGTTCTTTGCACACCTCATCGCACATGCTAAGGTGTGCGTAGAAAATCCTATCTCATAAGCTAAGGTGTGTATCTCACATGTTATCTCACACTTTAGGGTGTGTACCGCACAACCAGTCACACATTTGTTCCAGTAGCCATGTGCGATTGTTTATGCGTCACATCCTACTTTGCAGGGCCATAACTTCTTGTTCGTATGTCAGATTATTATAAAATTAGAATCATTCGAAAGCTAATTCGATTCTCTACAATTTGGTTGGTATAAATCTGCCAAAATGTCATATATAAATGAAGTTATCCTCTTTTAGAGGTCACTCTTGGGGAATCACACACTAAAACTTGATGGATCCAAAAGTTATTAGCTTGCCTTACTCTGAGTGACTAACATGATCATTCTTAACACATCATAATCTATTTTATCACTAAGATACTCATTGTAAATCATGTACTCAAATATGAATCACAGGATATGAGGTTTCATATGTAGGAGAATTGATTCATTTCTTAGCTTTGAAACATATGGGGTATTACAATATCTCCCCCTTGGGAACATTCGTCCTCGAATGATACTGGTTGAGATGAGAGAAAAGACAACTTACACAAATATATAGCATGTATAAATGATCATGATTTCATCGATGACATGACTAAAAACTGAGTATATCATATTGTACATGCATATCTGATGCATAGGTAGCTGATTTATGAATATAGGACTGAGTGTTAGTATAAACTGAGTTTCTTAAACTGAGAATGCATATTTGATGCTTAACTGATAAGTTGAATCCATGCATATCTGATGCATGATTATATGACTCACATGATATGTGAATGCATGACTGAAAGTACTGATAAGCTGATAATGCATATCTGATTCGTGAATACATGACTGAAGTAACTCACGAACATATGACTGGACATGCAATGGTAAAGGCACTGAGATTGAACTGAAACATAAGAACATAACTGATTCTGCTATGTGACGTATGTACTGAACATCATGAACTGAACTGAACCTCTGAATACTTGACTTACAGCTGAGGTCTAACTTGAAGGTCAACTTATGAGTTCCCACTATTCTAGACTAAATTTGTTATGCATGGAGATATTGAAGGATCTAAGGCATGAGAGCATTAAGAGAAAGTGGGGTATTTCCCCCTTGGGACGCTATGTCCCTCTAAGAACGCTTACCTTATGGAGATATTGGGTGATGCACAGGGCATCTACAAGCTAGATTATAAATAAACTTTGAGGGCCTAAAACTAATGCATGAGATGGACTGAACTTGCAATTACTAGGAGATTCTACCTTGAAATAGTTACATTTTCAGACATTTTTGATAGCATGAATAGATGCAAGGATGAGAAAATAAGCTACACAAATCTGACTGCTTACTGGCACGACATGAAAACTGAAAAAAGGGAAACTGTTCCTAAAATATCTCATAGCCTCCTGCACATAAGTGTGGTACACAACACACGTATGTACAAGACTCTACTAAATGTGGCTTTAAAATGTCCTAGGACTCTATTGGACCTTAGGATCTGATACTAAGTTTGTAACACCTCAATTTTCTAAACTGGAATGTTACACTATACTCATGACCCCGAAGGACCACAAGCTAACTCATGACTGATATCTGTACCTGTATACTGCATAATATACATAAAATACCGAAACATGAACATGAAATTCCATAAGGTTCGAACTAAATTAACGTCTGATAACAAAATGCCTGAAAAAGGTATAACAATACCAAAATAAGTAATAAATACTAAAAATAATGAGATCTAAATATCTAATTTGACATCTAGTCTGAAATCCTCTAACTGAACTGAATAAGGAGTTGAAGAAATATGTCTCCAACTAACTCTATCTTGTAACTAAATAGTAAATGTAGCAATAATCATATCATCCTCGAATAAGAAGGACTCACTGCAAACTCTGAACACTGGAATGCTACTGTTGATTGGAGCTCGTTCCTCTGAACCTATGGTGTAACATAAGAGAAAGCACCATAGCACGGATGCGCCTGTACGTCTGAATGTACTGAGTATACGAGTGAGGCAAGCTAAATTCAAAGGGTTATATGCATGAACAATGCTAACTAATATGAAATAAAGAATACATATATCCATAAACAACTATAACTTAACTCGTAATGATGCTGACTACTGAGTCTGAATATTGACGATATGACTTTACTGTTATTGAGGTACTGAATAGATTATTGACTATTTCTGAAAGTTCAAATTATGAAGAACTGGTTTGAATGATGGTGTCTAATAGTCCTAAAATTGAATACTGGTAACGGGAGCTATGACAACTGATATAGCTAATATAACTGTAATGATCAGACTAATAGATATAATCAATACTGAGCAACTATATCTGACAGTCTAAGTTCTGATGGAACTACTGAGTCCCGTTTTACTTGGAGTAACTAAATCTGAGATCAGTCCTATCTAGTAGGTGATCATGAGTATACTGATAATAAGAATGATTTGACTTAGTTTGAGATCAGTCCTATCTAGTGGGTGATCTTTAAATCTCATGATTTTGATACTGATTAATTATAGTTGAGATCAGTCCTAGATAATGGGTGATCTTGAAGTCTATTTATAATGATAAGAATTCATTGTATCTAACAGTACTGAATCTGCACTACTAAGATGAGTTGACTGTGTCTGAAAGCTCTAATTCAGTAACTGAAACAGTAGGATGTATTCATCTAACCGACATGCCCCAAGATAAACTGACTGGGTTCCAATCTTTTTCCTGACTGGAAAGGTATCAGTACCGTGCCACCGGTAAAGACATCTGCTGTGGAGTCAGTCCTAATCTAGCAGGTGACTCCTGGCATCAGTTCTATATATATAAATGTGCTAACAGGTGACCCCTGAGTATGTCAGTTCTATCTAATAGGTGACATCTCATACCTACACTGGCAATATAGTTCTGGAACTTAGGGATTGCTTCTAGGGATCTCAGTCCTATTCTAGAGGGTGAGCCCCCACCCTAGGTTCGCTCGGTGCTGAATCCTACTCCCATCTAAAAGACACTACACTAAACAACTGGGCTGAACTAAATAACCTAACTAAACTGATTTGCTTAACTGATGCTGATTAACTAAACTGATACTAGTTGTATTATTTAGTGGAGCTAAAACTGAGTTTACTTGATTCTGGTGACGGATGGAACATAATGAGTTCTGAGGACTATTTAAGAGTACTAAAGTTACTGAGGTTTACTGTGATTATTGAGGTTACTGAGATTACTGAGAATACTGAACTACTGAGATTACTGAGTTTTCCTGAGTCACATGACTGACTAATTTCTATAGATCATGGCTTGAATGAGAGTATTGTAAAAACATGACATGGCTCTAGGTACACAACTATATTTTTTTGGTACAGGTACCCCCAGTACTCGATGGAAAGAAACTGACACACATGACTGACTTGATCATAAGAGTAGCGTCCATAATCCATAATATCATAAATAAGGGATTTCATATAAGTATGGTTCTCAACAATCTATTTCATGGAACAGAATTTCCTACAACATGTATATACTTGCATAGCTTTCAATATCATGCTCATTATATATTACAACCACAATCCATAATATCATAACTTGGGCAATTTCATGAAGTATATGGGTATTCTACATCTCGTACATGAGTGGATTTTGCAAGTAAGAATACCATAATTCGATAAGACTAGTTCATGAGTAATCCAACAGTGTTCATAAGACACATTATCAACATAGATGACATTGAATCATAGATGCCTATCATGAATCCTTCACTTAGTCACAATTTAGCTATAATGCATGATTTCTAGTCTCTTAGGTATTATATCAAACATATTACATGCACTCTCTAAGGAATAGGTGTATTCACAAACTTACACCACTTTAAAATACCCAAATTCATGGGTTCCAACTATATGATCACAATCTTCCTAGAAGTTCATAAAATTCCCACTCTATAACACAAACCACAAACAACAACATGAATACAACCATATAACTACAAAACATTCATGATTTTATTATCAAAGATTGATTCTTGAACTCCACGAATGAAAGGGATTCATGGATGAACACTATGCAACCTTAATGGCGATGAAATTATTGAAAGATTGGACCTTCAAGCTTGATTTTCCAACCCTAGAAGTTTTTCTCCTTCTTGTGCTCTTGGATAATGAACTTAAGATGTTAATAGGGTTCTAATGTGATTAACAGCTATAAATTTTGTGAGGTTGAGTATTGGGACGTGTAAGGATTGTTAAAATACTTAATTATCCTCAAAATAACTCAAAAACTAAGTGTTTTTCGTGGCTGAAATCATAAGTGTGCATTGCACACCTCATCACGCATGCTAAGGTGTGCGCCGCATATCTTATCGCATAAGCTAAGGTGTGAGTCACACATGCTATCACACACTTGAGGGTGTGCTCCACATAACCTATCGCACACTTGTTCCAGTATCCATGTGCTATTATTTATGCATCGCACTCCTGCTTAGCACGACCATAACTTTTTGCTCGGGTGTTGGATTTTTATAAAATTAGAATCATTGGAAAGCTAATTCTATTTTCTACAATTTTGTGGGTCTAAATCTTCCAAAATGTCACATATAAATCAAGTTATCCTCGTTCAAAGGTCACTCTTGCAAAATCACACACTAAAACTTGATGGATCCAAAAGCTAGTAGCTTGCCTTACTCTGAGTGACTCACATGAGCATGCATAACACATCATAAGCTATCTTATCGCTAGGATACTCATTGTAAATCATGTACTCCAATATGAATCACAGGATATGAGGTTTAATATGTAGGAGAACTGATTCATTTCCTAGCTTGGAAACATATGGGCTACTACAGCAAGCGATGCTTCTAAGTGACCTCGCTAGAGGTATCCCTTTAACACTCACTTCTTACTCAACTTTTCCAAATAACCACAAATTTATCCTCACAAGCTAATGTAAGACCCTCAAAGTTCTTTCATAGTCTAAGCCTTTAGAGCGTGTCAAGTGATGTGTAATTCCGGCCCTAAAAGATTAAGAAGTGACTTCTAAAGTAATTAGTGTTTAAACCTTGATGAATTTTTCTAAAACTGACTTTTTATTGTATGAAAAATTGATTTTTATTTCCAATGATACCCATTTTGTCAAAATCAAACATCGAAAGAGAAAGGTATAGCCATTTTACAAAAATAAATAAAATTGCCAGGTACGACGGAGAGGGCCGACAGACCGTAGAGCTTGCGATGGACCGTAGAGTTTTCGACGGACCGTTGCTCAAACCATCACAGAGGAGGCAGTAAGACCCCATTCTGGTTAAGCATAATGGTAAGGTCGACAGACCATGGATACCTTGGTGGACCATCATACCCATCGTCATGGCCAAGACAGTGAACCGCGTTCTGGCCCAAGTTCGACGGTTAGGATCGACGGACCTTTAGGCCCTCGATGGACCATCGCACTTATCGTCGCAGATCCCATTCAGTAATTCTAAGTCATTTTTAAAAGAACATTTCGGTCTTTTTCCACCCTTTCCACATCTAAATATATCAGATTCAAGGCATAAACATTATATTCTTCCATAACATCCAAAAATTAGGGTTTTCTCTCAAGATTAACCCTCAAATGTAGATCCAAATCTTTCTTCAAGAACCTTAAGATTCAACCATAGTTTCTACAAATTGAGTTAAGAATCAAGGTTTCCAAGTCAAAGGCTTTAAGAACCCTCACTCAAGAGTTCCAAAGAGAGTCTCAAGCAAGTTGTTCACCTACAAGTCTTAATCTAAGGTATGTGGAGTTTGAACAAGAGTAACTCTTTCACCCTTGTACCCAAAGGATTATTTTAAATACAAATTTCAACGAATTATGAGATTTTCCATGAAATTGAAGGTAGGGTTTATACCCATTATTATTGTTTGCAAGACTTGAGATTTCCCATGGATTAAAGGTTGAATTATATTATTTTATTTATATTTCCATGCCTATTTCTGAATTTTCCAGATTTTAAGATTATTATAAATGTTTTGCATCAAGCATGAATTTTGAGATGTTGAAATCATTAGATTCATATTATGAGTTATTTTTCCAATATCTTGATTGAGATGATTGTAAGCTTTTTAAGATGATGGTTGAGCATGAAGTTTAAATATGATTTTGATGCATTAGCTTTATATTTTGAGTCCTAAGTACAAGTGATGAGTTTATAAGGAGATTACGATCTCAGAGTCTTGTTGACAGGTTTTGATAAGTACTTTCAAAAGATAAGATCGGAATCCACACTACTTATAATTTAAAGCAAGAGAATATGTTTTGGTCTTCATTATAGACTCTTGAGTTATTTTGAGGTAGATTTCCTAAGAGTTCTGAGCTGAATATGGGAGTAGTATTTAGCACTTAGTGGGGTATGATTCCAAAGTCTCATACCCCAGAACTACGTGCTACCGTAGATTTGAGATTTATGGGCCCAAGGTCGAGATAGTGATCACTAAAGATGAGGTTCTACTCCGATGGCAAGGACAGAATAGCTCTCCCCAATGTGGTCAAGACGTTGGACTTCATGTAGCTCACATGGATTATGTCAGTTAGAAGAAACTCCCGAGTTCCAAGTGTCCCGAGTCTAAAAGAGTTCCAGAGTTCTCAAGTTTTAAAAGTTTCTAAAAGTTCTAAGTCCTTTAGTTTTAAAGAATTTTTACTCTCCAAAAGATAAAAACATGAGTTTGAAAGTATTGGTTAAAGATTCCTTCTTGGGAGAGTACAGATTTTTAAAGTTAAGTATAATGACCCATGAGATTTTTGTTACATGTTTCACTATTCATGATTTAAGAGTTTTATATTCTAAACTTATTCGAGCCATGTGGATCATTCCTATTTGCATGCATGATTTTATTAAAAAATATTGATAATGTTTTATGTAAATGAATACACCCCCATATACTCAGTACATTACCAAAGTGTTGATCCACATATACGTCTCTGTGCTACATTGTCTTATAATGTAGGTTCAGGTGCTCAGTCCCAGCAGTGACAGTGATCTCCGAGAATCTCATCAACATCCTTATCCTTGGTGAGTCCTCATGGTTCGAGGAACTATAATTGCAGATTTTCTGCTTTCATAGTGGTTAGAGTTTTACTTTTAGATCATTACGAGTCAGTTGGGGTCTGTCCCAATGGCTCTCCAGTTTGAGTAGTAGAGGCTTTGTCAAACTAGACTGTCAGTTGAAGTTGTGTTCCAGATTATTAGTATTTTGCTATTCAGACATTGTAACCAGTTATCTTGGTTTATAGTAGACACAACAAAGTATCATTGTTTAGCTTATTTATCCTGAAGCAAGTATTAGAAGTAATAATAGGATCAAAGGGTTAGCTTAGGGCTACTTGTAGCCTTAAGCACCGTGTGACTTCTCACGATGAGATTTCAGGGCGTTACAGCTAACTAGTCTCCAATTGAACCAAGATTGACTGAAGTATGCAAGACCCAAACAAAATTAGACCAACATCACACCAATTTAAGTGCAATTAAGTGAATACTTGACCAACCTAGTCAACCCAATACATAAACTATACAACCAAACCCGAACACCAAACCTAACATTCTATTGTATTCAAAACATTGTTTCTACTCTTAGCTACACAAAATATCTATAGCATTATTCGAGACATATCCTCATCATTATATCACAATAAACGTCGAAGGAATAAAGCTAAACCATGAAAAATATTTATGGACTAGCATAAAGATAATGATTGATAAGGTTTCACAAGAATACAAAAATGGTGGCCATTAATTTCTATGATCTTTGTCAAATCTCGTAACTAGACAAGATGAACCACAAAACAAATAGTCATGAGTATGAGGTATAGATCTCTCAATCTAGATTATCTTCTCCAAAATACCTTCAATGATTATGGGTATGACCATGATCATCCCAACTCAAATACACTTCTACTGTTGAGTAGACTTCCAAAAGTACAACAAAAACTTAAAAACTAAGTCAAGAAGTAGTACAAACCAACAACATGTTCCGACAAATAATCCCTCAAACTCCATCAAATTCAATGTTTTTAAACTGAAGAAAACTAAAGCAGTAGGTAGTAGGCCTAGTTATCCTATCAATGATGTCTCTTCTTAGATGATCCACAGGAACTCAATTGTATAAATTGATTACACTAATGAAAAAACATCCAAACACAAAATCTAACACAGCTCTCAGGCCCCAATCCAAATGATTCAATAACAAAATTGGAGTCAGTATGTCTTCAAAAATGTCAAATATCCAAGCGAATCTCACCTTCAAAACTATGCATATACCCAATAGTTCTCAAAAAATCTTAAACTAAGGTTCCACTAAGGAACACAATCAAAACTAAGAAAAACCACATGCATAACATACATCAATCAAATCAACACTTGTAGTGGGGCATCAATAATACAATAAAATAACTAAAAACTTAGCGGAACTCAAAAGATTCCCAATGATATCCAAATCTTGTAAAACATTAAAACATGGTCATAGTAAGAAACTTGCTAAGTAGATACCTAATACCTGGAGTAAAATAATCACCACCAACATACACCCCTTTTTGTTGTCAATAGATGATATACATGTACCTAAGTCCATTCTTCATTTTTATGCTCCAAGAAGAAGCATCCTATGATGACACACAAAACCAAATAAATACCATATGAGAAACTTCCAAACCAACACAATTAAAGCTCCCCCAACTCAACCAAACCATGAATGTCATTACAAAAAGGACCCCGTACTTTATTGAACATGAATACTAATAACGCTCAACTCACTCCTATAATTGAGGGGTAAGGTGGTCGTTGTCAAGTAACCCATTGTAAATTGGGGTCGATTCTCAAGGAGTGAATACAATGGACTTCAAACCTAGGGGTACTCAAATTACTATAATGTTATCCAAAATATTAATAAAAATGACATGTATAATTAAATAAGGAAATTTTTTGAAAACTTTTCACACACCCTTCAACAAATATGCATTAAATGCTATCTTTGATTTGAATTCAATATTTGGAGAGATCTTGGAATTATGAATCCTTAGAGGTAAAGGATGTGGGGTAATGTTGGTTTATTATGGAATTTTGTTGTTAATTAATGGATAGGTTAGGTCAAAGATCATTGAGGTCAATATTTTAATTAGACCCCAACGATTTTACTTATTTGCTCTTTCAAGCACCTAACAAGTGTGGAGTTTATATAGCCACGTAAAACCTCAACAAAGCATACCTATTTCTAGGATGATGCTCTTGGTATGATTTATACTCCCTAAGCATTTATTTCTAATATTGTAGAGGGTAGTAAACCATTGGCTTAGTTGTTCACCATTGCTTTGTCCCCTGATAAACCTCATTCGAGAATGTTATTGGTTACCTTATATTCACCTAAATCTTTCTTTCAAGGATGACAAATGATTTCTAGAGCTTGGAGTTTTTACTCATCAAACCCATTTGAAGATTTAATGTTTTCACCCATCAAATTCCAACACATAAGCTCAAGCAATGATGAAATCCATACTCAACAACTAATATCCATTCAAACACAAAAATACCCACAAACAATTATACTGTAGTTCAACATAACCCCAAGACTAAATTAATTAGCTACTCATGAAGAAAGTAAAGAGAAATATACCATGTGGGTCAGCCCAAGCATTCATCCTACACAAAAAAAACTAAGAAATTGAGCCTCCAAAGTTAATTACACACTTGACAAATTAGGGTGTCAAGCTTGGAAATCAAAACTATGTTATGAGGTAATCAATACTCAAAGAAAAAAGGGTTTTTATTAATATATGATTTGGGATTCATCCATGACATTTTTCAAATCTTCCCTTAAACCTATTCCCACTGATCAACAATCACTTGTGATTGTCTGCAACTACGATTACATGACCATGGTTAGGTTTTGTAACTGTGCTTTACTGACCACCTAGACTGACTGTGACCATGGCTTGATGACCATAGTTGCGATAACTGAGGCTGACTAATTTAGGTTTCTAGTTGAACTCCTTTTGCTTCCATTTGCTCCCTTTTAAGCTCCATTCCACATATGCTCACATTCTCTACTTTATACCTACACAATATGGGTGTTAGTGTACTTAAATCCATATAATGCCTCATTATCTAATACAAAACATGGTAGTATACATGCTTGATTAGTACGAATGAGTGGTAGGATTACTACTCATCAAAACCTAAAATGTAGAACCTTGTTTATCCTCAAGCAACACTACCTCTTGCCATGAGACCCTTTCCATGTATGCCCTTATTTATGTTCCCAATGACCATGAATAATCCAACTTGGTTGCTACCATAAAAAAATTTCAAACATGGATAGAAAAGTATTGACAATACCCCTCATCATAAAATAAATCTTGGGGAGTGACTATGTGTCAATTACTAACACTTTAGAAGTGACTCACAAGTGGGCTACAATCATGTTATACATCCACTCATCTCATTGTACGGAAGATGAAAAAATCACCTAGCTTAATTAACTCACATGCCCCCTGAGAAGAAAGAAAAGTTCACACACCTAGTTACAAATTATGCAAAAAAAAAATTTAATTACAATCACTCACTCTCTCAAGGAACTCTCCATGTTACAAGTACCATGCCACATGATTTCCCATATTTTCAATCACCACTACAATGTCCACACTTGGCTAGAAATCACAAAGGGATTTTTGAGCTTATAATGTAGGTTTAGAGTAGGGTAGGATAGATATTTAGGAAAGTAAGGCTATACCCTCTTTGAACTTCTACATCATATACTCATGACTTTTTAATTATTGGGACACTTCTTTGTCTTTTTTTTTCTTTACACACTTTGACTCTTTTGTTTTATCCAAAGTCTTTTCACCTCTTTTCCTCACTTCTTATGCTTGCCTCAAGAATTATGCAACTCATTCTTTCGATGGACTATCTTTTCCTACAAAGCAAAATGCTACTTCCTAGATTTGAAGATTTTTTCTTTTTATGACTTCATGGCTCACTACACTTCCTTTCTCTTTC
>NW_025879382.1:0-2157 GCF_002878395.1 Capsicum annuum
TAACCTAAGGTAAAAATATGGGAATTCAGTTGCAATTCCCTAAGTCCGAGAGGATTAGGAAATTAGACGCTTGAATTAGTTGAGAGACATTTAAGCATACCATCGATAAAGATAGCTTGTTATCCTAACCACCGTGAGAACATTTAGTTATTTGTAGCATCTGTCAGGTACCGTAATCCCTAGTGAACATAATTCTAGTTATTTCATTAACTCTTGATTACCAACAATCACTTGTTCAACCATTAAAAACCCTCATTTTATCTTTTTGTGTTAGTTGTTTGAATTTAACTTGTAGCTTTAGTTTCAAATAATTTTAATCGCCACTCATATTGTTCCCTATGGATTTGACCCCAACTCCAAAGTTGGGTAAATATATCGATGACGACCGCTTTGCACTAAATGATGTGTAAGTTGAGCATTATAAAAAATGACGCCGTTGCCGGGGAACAATTTTGCGTATTAAGTTGGTTTGGAATTTTAGCCTACTAGCTTGAACTTGTAAATATTTTTTTTTAGTTTTCTTTTATTTCTTGTGTTAGGTAGATTTTTATTTTAGTTTACTTATGACTATGGAATCATGGAATGAACATGAGCTTGGTTGTTGGAAATCTTATCTTGATGATCCATGTCCACATTGTGATGGACCTCACTTTTGGAAAGATTATAGATATACTCTCCGGAGAGAGATATATGCACCATCTTCGTCCTTCTGGGAGTATGATTGTTCTTTATGTGGTGGTCGAGATGGACATTGGAGTGATTGCCCAAATGCCCCCTCCCCCTATTGCGCTAACCCAAATTCTAGTTTATTTTATGAGTTTGATTGGTCTTATGGTCAAGAACAGGAAGAATGAAGCACCAGAAAGAGTGGCATTGAAGCTATGCTTCAACAAATATTGGTGTGTGTGGACATAATAAATGATATCATACATGATATACATCAAGACATAAGGGCAAATAATGAGAAAAGAAGAATGATAGAGGATATGGATATAGAGGTCAAGCATTCAAAGCACTTTTCCACATTATGTAAAGATGATATCTTTTCTACGGAATCATTTAACATAATGGACGAGTGTGATATGAGGAGCAAAAATTTGATATTGATGATGAGGTTGATATTGAGAAACCCTTGGTGATTTCCCAACCAACTAAACTATTTATGAATGAAGATGCCAAAGACGAGGAGATGGTAGTAGAGTCAAAAGAAGAAATCAAGCACAATCCTTGTAAAGACTCTAGTCCATTTTTGGGTAAAAATACTAATAGGGATGCTACTCCAGAATTGAGAGTTAGTCCTCATTCGAACCATTTTTCAACATTATGCTTGGTGGATTTGACGAAGTCGAATCACCCAAGCAAATGATGAATTTTGAAAATGAGTAGGAAAATTCTTACATTTTGGAGTTTATATTTCCAAAAAGGTACACTACAAACCCAGTCTTGAAGGCCACGAAGCTTAAAAATCGATATCCATTTAGTGGCTTGTTAAGATCCTCATCGTTGCCCAATGAGCCCACACAAAAGTTTGATGCAAAATTGGGCAAGCGGTTCAAGTCTTTAAAGTGGAATGATAGAACATTCCTTATCATGCACTCACATTGTCCCAACGGACCTAAAAGATGTAAAGATCAAAGTGGAGGGATAAAAAATGATTGGATATTGTCGTGCTGTGACACTAAATTAGCCGATTCTTGGGAGAAAACCCAAGGTATTTTATTGTTTATATTCGTATTATATGATTGACATAAGATCTTCACACCTATGGTGCCACAGAAATATTTCTAACACTCTTGTTTTGGTTTGACGTATTGGGGATATTGCACAATTTTAAGTTGAGGGTGTTGGGGCTACTTGTGGGTGTTGATGTCCTCCTATGGTTTTTGTTACCATGCCTCTTTTCCCCAGAGTCTTGTCCTTGTAGAGCCGACATGTTTAGGCGTATTGTTTTTGCATTGGGATGTGTTGTGGTTAACTGGGAGAAAAATAAGTATCTACAGCAGTTGACATATTTTTGTTGAATTTTCTAGGAATGATAACTGCCTCTTTAATTGTCTATGTTAACTGTGTGATGTGCATCTGTATGTGACTACTGTGAATCTTTTTATGGCATTAGTGCTAGGGACATGATAATCATTGTTAACAATTGCATGAACC
>NW_025879383.1:0-1124 GCF_002878395.1 Capsicum annuum
TTTCTCATTCTTAATTGAATTTGGAAACAAGTATTGCTACCAAATTATAAAGAGAAACGTGTAATTTGGGTTGCCAAATTGGCATTAAAATTGCTCTTGTAATGTTCATGAAACGACGTAACCCAATTGGTAATTTATTGGAGGACTAGCATATAATGGTAGCTATGGCTCTTGTTTCTGCATTCTCAAGCATCAAACTATTGTCAGCAAGGGCGGGTCTAGGGAGTCGGGAGGTGTTCACCCGAACCCTCTCGGCAAAACATTACACTGTATCTATAAGGTAACTTTTTTTTTTTATTTTTTTATGTATTATAGATTTTGAATCCCCTGAACACAAGACGAGAGGTCGGCTCAGTGGTTTAGGGGGTTCAAAATTTATCTTGAGGTTTCAAGTTCAAATCCTAGACACCACATTTTTATTTTTCGAACCCCTTAAGAGAAAATCCTAGATCTGCCACTGATTGTCAGCTAGTTTTATGCTATATTTTAGTGTGTGTTTTGCATGTTAAAGAAAATCTGCGGTATCCATCTTTGAAATGTTGTGCTACCCATCTTTGAACTTTTGAGTATCTAGACTGATCAAAACTATCTTTTACCCATTCAAGGGACATTAGATTAATTTGTTTCTCTTTAAAAATTTAAGGTATGTATTTCAAAGTTCAATTCGCTTTCTTATAGTTCTTTAAATGCTCAATTGAATACCATAATTTCTCACAACATACTTTGGATACAAGAAGAATAAAAGTAAAGAACATGCATATGTGCTGTATTTCAATATGTAATATCTGTAGTAGCACTAGTGGACATGCAATCATCATGAAGTTCTATTATGAAATATTTGGACAAGCAGTTACCTACGACTGTTTTTTTTTTATAATCTGACAACTGTCCTACAACAACTGTTTTTAAAAATTGAAGTCCACAAACTAGAAACCTTTCTGCAGTTCTGGACTGATGTAACAAAACTAAAACCTCTCTCATTGACTCAACTGTTGAGCCAAAATGTTTGAAGCTTACGTTATTCCCATCACAGAGGAAATCTGATAAATACAAGAGCAATCAATAAATTGCGACAGGTCATATAATTTGTCTCATACCTTCGGACGAAAACACAAAGGAAGATC
>NW_025879384.1:0-5486 GCF_002878395.1 Capsicum annuum
AGACCAAATAACATGACTAAGAATTCAAAGAGACCATATCGAGTATGGAAAGCTGTCTTCAAAATGTCACATTCTCTAACTCTAAGCTGATGGTAGCCTGATCTAAGGTCTATCTTGGAGAAATAACTGGCACTCTAAAGTTGGTCAAACAAGTCATCTATTCTTGGAAGTGGATACCTATTCTTGATCGTGACTTTATTGAGATGATGGTAATCAATGCACATCCTAAGAGAACCGTCTTTCTTGCGCATGAATAAGATTGGTGCACCCTACGGGGAAGAACTAGGTCTAATGAATTCCTTATCCAAGAGATCCTTTAGCTGTTCTTTTAGTTCCCTAAGTTCTGCTGGTGCCATTCTGTATGGTGGAATAGAAATAGGCCGAGTATCTGGAAAGTGATCTATACCGAAGTCTATTTCCCTTTCGGGAGAAATGCCTAGGAGATCTTTGGGAAACATATCTAAATACTCATTAACCATCGGGACTAATTCAAATCTTGGACATTTAGAACTAGATTCCCTTACATGCACAAGATGATAAACACACCCCTTAGATATCATTTTCCTTACCCAAAGGTCAAAAATAAACTGACCCCTAAAAAATGAAGTACTACCCTTCCACTCTATGACGGTCGCATTCGGGAACTAAAACTGAACTATCCTATTTCTGTAGTTGATTGTTGCATAGCAGAAATAATGCCAATCCATACCAAGAATGACATCAAAATCAGTCATCTCTAACTTGACTAGATCTGCTAAAGTGACTTTTTGAAATATCATAACTGGGCAGTTCCTATATACTCGCCGAGCTATAATGATTTTACCCACTGGGGTAGAACTGAAAAGGGCTCTGCTAGAATTTTAAGGCTGACTCCAAAAGTGCTTGCTATATAAGGAGTAACAAAAGACAAAGATGCACCTGGATCTAGCAAAGCAAAAACATAAACATGAAAGATATGTAATGTACCAGTAACGACATCAGGAGAATTTTCCTGATCCTATCGGGTCTGAAAAGCATAGAGTCTGTTTGGGCGTTGTCCACTAGAAGCACTGGAAGTGGCACCCTGCTGGTTCGGGTGACCGGACTGAGTGGTAGAGCGGTTCTGCTAACCCTGAGGACCCAACTGTGGACAATCTCTAATCCTGTGTCCTGGCTTGCCATATCCAAAGAAAGTATCACTGCCTGCTCTGGAAGTACCCTGATAGTTCTTGCCACAAGTCTGACAACGAGGATAAGTGCGGGCATTGCTAACACTGCCCTGAGACTTAGATCCTGGTGCCCTATCTCTGCTTCCATTTCTAAAGTTCAACACTGGGGCACTGATGGAGGAAGGAGATGGAACTTCTGGTTTAGGATGAAACTGTAAACGGTTTCCTTCTTCTGATTTAGGTTGAGCAAAACAAAAATTGTCTGACCTTGATGTCTTGTTCTTCCTCTCCCTAGTCCTAATCTTCTGCTTCTCAATTTGCTGAGCATGGGTCATGAGCATGGCTAATGTTATATCACTATTTAGAATCACAGACCTGCACTCATTTACCACGCTATCATTCACCCCTGACATGAAAGTGCTCATCTTAGCCCTACTGTCTGCAACCACATGAGGGGCATATCTAGATAACTGAGTAAATCTGAGAGAGTACTCTTTAACCGTCATATTTGCCTGCCTGAGGTTGATGAACTCTAGAACTTTTGCCTCCCTTAGCTCTTGGGGAAAGAATCTATCTAAGAAAACCATGACAAATTCCTCCCACTCTATAGGAACTGCACCATCTACCCTTCCGAACTTCTACTGCTTATACCAAGTATGAGCCGCATCTTACAACTGGTATGCAACTAACTCATCACTCTCAACAGAAGTAACTCCCATGATGTCTATGACCTTCTGTACATGATCAATGAATTATTGAGGGTCTTCGTCATACTTAGACCCGAAGAAAGATGGAGGGTTCATTTAGGTAAAGTCCTGAATCCTAGCTGCTGCTGAGTTGGCCACTGGATTGGCTGGAACGACTGTTGGCCGTTCATTTTGGGCAGCCATAAACTGAGAAAGTACGGTGAATGCGGCTCTAAACTCCGCATAAGAAACTAGTTCTCCCAAAGGATCTTTGGGCTGAGGAGCTGGCTGGTTTCTTCTCTTTAGAGGCATGTTTTGAAATAAGAGAAGAATAGATTAGACTGAGAATTTAACTTGAGATTATGCTCACTAGCACGACATGAATACTGAAAGAAGGGAAACTACTCCTAAAATATCTCATAGCCTCCTGTACATAAATGTGGCAAGCAACACACCCATGTACAAGACTCTACTAGATACGGCTTTCAGACTTCCCAAGACTCTATTGAACCTTAGGCTCTGATACCAAGTTTGTATCACCCTGATTTTTATAAACTAGAATGCTACACAGTGCTTATGACCCCGAAGGACCATAAGATAACCCATGACTGATATCTGTACCTGTACACTGCATAATATACATTTAAAATATAGAAAATATGAACAATAGGCCATAAGGTTCAACTGAATAAAGTATCTGAATAATCATAACATCTATATGGGGTAACAAATACCCAAAACAGTTGAAGTCTGAATCTAAAATCTGAAAGCCTCTAAACACTGTCTGAGTAAGGAGTTGAAGGAACATGTCTCTAACTAACTCCGTAAACTGAGAGATAACTGAAATAATAAATAA
The DNA here is from genome assembly GCF_002878395.1 of Capsicum annuum. Classification (NCBI taxonomy): domain Eukaryota; kingdom Viridiplantae; phylum Streptophyta; class Magnoliopsida; order Solanales; family Solanaceae; genus Capsicum; species Capsicum annuum. The sequence goes on from NW_025879384.1 coordinate 2,691, forward strand.
AGTCAAATCATATCGGCCTTGAATGAAGAGGACTCACTGTAACTCTGTATGCTGAAATAAGACTGCTACAGCTGATCTGGAACTCGTGTCTCTGAACCTATGGTGTAACATAAAAAGAAAGCACCATAGCGCGAATACGTCAGTACAACTGAAAGTACTGAGTATACGAGTGAGGTAGGCTAAATGAAAACGGTTACATATATGAGCAATGCTAACTGACTGACTAATATGGACATGAGAGTACAAGCCTACATATATAGTAACTGAAATCTTGAATATGTTATAGTTGGATATGTACACTAATACATGGTTTACTAATATCTAACATGACTGATACTGAAATTCAGATAACATAGGCAACTGTGTTTGACAGTCCTGAATCTGATGGAACTATCTGAGTTTCGTATTATAACTGAATTGACTATATTTGGCAGTCCTGGTATACTGAAGTCTGAAGAACTATCTGAGTTCTTTTACTGAGACAGAGACTAAAACTGTTGGAGGTAGTTGTTTAATTGACAGGCCCCATGTATGCCGTTATAGCTAAGCTGGGGTCTAATCTCTTCCCTGACTGGAAGGGCGTCAATACCGCTCCACTAGTTAAGATAGGCTGTGAGAACCCTCTACTGGCAGGTACTCAAAATGAGAACGGTGGGAACCCTCTACTGGTAGGTAGGCAACCTCATGTACCCTCAACTAGCAGGTACGATATCTCAACCTATGCTGGCTACATAGTTCTGGAACGCAAGAATTGCCTATAGAAATCACACCCTCTACTGGCAGGTGAGTTACCATCATTGGGTTCACTCGGTGCTAACTTCTACTCCCAACTGAAGAGACTGAACATGATTAGCTGACTAGGCATGGACTGAGCTTACTGAATTATGTTGACTGATGGAATACTACTGATATCTGATAACTGTCTGAGATCATGAGTTTCCTGAGTCACATGACTGACTAAATTCCACTGAATCATGGCTTGATTTCGGATATCGTGAAAACATGACATGGCTCTAGGAACACAACTATATTTTTTTGGGTATGAGTACCCCCAGGATTCGATGGAAGGAAACTGACACAACATAGCTTACTTGATCATGAGAACAGAGTTCACAATTGATAACATTATAAGTAGGGGATATTATACTACATGTAGTTCTCAACATCTTATGCATGGTAGGGAGTGAATATATATCATGTACATATTGTATAACTCCATTATCATGAACGCTTCATACCACAACAATAACAACACAACAATAGCATGGAATTTATATTGAATCATAACGGTTAACATCAACTTGCCATTTAGATACTACTGATCCATGGAAACATAATTTCTAGCATTCTAGGCATTTTATCAAACACCTTGCATGCACTCTTTAAGGCATAGGCATATTCATTAATTCCACCATATTAAGCCACCCAAATTCATGGGTTCCAACTAACATGATCATAACCTCCATGAAAATACATCAAAATACTACTCTATACCACAAATAACAACCACCAACATGAATATTATCATATCAACACAAAATAATCAAAATTTAGTATTTAAAGATTGATTTTTGAACTCCACGGATGAAAGGGATCCGTGGATGAACACTATGCATACCTTAGATTGAAAATCCGTCAAAGTTAACTGTGAAATAGGCTTGAATCTTCATGTTCCCAATTGAACCCTAGGTTTATTCTTGATGATTTTGGTGAGGATTTCGACAAAAGGAGTATATTTTGGTGTTTATATCCTTAACCATGTGTTTTGGGGTTTATATATGGGTGGAAAAAGACCAAAATACCATTAGAAGCACGGAGGAAGAAATGTTGAAAACTGGGCACCCTATCGGAGTTGCAAGACGATGCCAAGCTAGTCTCACGCTTTAGCCAGGGTGACGCGTTGCTTAGAGCGGTGCTCTAGCTTGGGTAACGCGGGCCTATCGCCCTGAGCTACTGGTTTGTGCACCCAAATGTGCCCTTACGCTACTCCAAAAATTCTTAAACTCACCCGGGATGTACTACGACCTTGCCCTATCATAACGCAACTTGAAAATTATAAAACGAAAGTTGGGAAGGTCATCAAATAAATCTCCGAAGTTTAGAGGTCTAAAATAAGACTAAGTGTTAAATACTTAGCTAAAATTTTCTAAGTATTGGACCTTATATTGAGCTTCAAAGAGCTAAACGAGATGAATATGAACGTAATGTTTTTGCGGGGTCTTATACCCAGTGGGTCTCTAGTATTAGTAGCAGAGGCTTGTCAGAATGCTAGATATGATTTAGATTATTCAGTATTGATTGTTCAGACTATTAAGTTTAGTTTTTTCAAAGATTATATTCAGATATTCTCAATTATCTCAAATAGATTTCCGCATTTAGTATTATTTTTATACCTATATTCCCTTGCTATGAGATTCAGACTTAGTAGAAGGCAGGCAGGGTTAACTTTAGACTACTTGTAGTCTTGAGCATAGTGTGACGTCATGGGACCTCTTTTTGGGGCGTTACACCCTACCCTACCCATCTGGTCTCCACTTTCCTAACAAACCCACCAGATTCACACCATTAAAAGATACAATAGTCATATACACCACTAGAACACAACAATAATACACACACAATTACACACCATTATCATTTTTGGACTCTTACAAGAAAATACACATACCACATAGGGGGATTTTCACACATACACACGAATTTACACAGAAATTTCCATATACACACACATAGCTTCACAAAATGAGGAGGAGGACACACTCTCATGGCCTGAATAAACTGGAAAATGCATACCAA
>NW_025879385.1:0-2368 GCF_002878395.1 Capsicum annuum
GGAATACACTTCCTTACCCCAATACTACTACAATAATGATCAAATATCCCCTCTATACTATCATGGTGAATAAGAAAAACAACTAGAGGGTCATCCTTAGTCATTCGGTCAACATGTTCAACATCATCATTTTCACACAAAAGTTGGTCTTCGTGACTTCCATAAGACAATGTACTACCACTTTCCACAAAGGATTCAACACTAGGTGAATCAACTAGTGTATCCACAATCTCAAGTTGTACATTATCATCACAAAATGAAGGCACATTCGGCTTACTTAAAGACAAACTATCATTCACACTTAGTTAGCTATTATCCTCATTCACTAGAATGCAAAAGTTAAATTGATTACTTTGTAGCTCATGTGGAGCATGGCCACTCATGGGAATTTGATTAGGAAGGCTTGGATGCTCCACCAAGTTATCCAACTTCTTGCATAGAGAGCCTTCCGTCCCTTCCAATCTTTCTTCCATTCTGTCCATTATTTGCCTATCTATGGAATCAAGCCTTGCCATGATGGATTTAACCCAACTAGGCATTTCAGCTTTATTCGCCATTATACCATTCAAGAGCTACTAAGCAAACAACACGAAAACAACAAACACATTAAAGATTAGCAAAAATCAGTCCACTATTCATCACAAAATAGTCCACAATGCATCTCAAAATAGTCCACATTCCCTCACTTTCACACTTTGGATTTTTCACTCTATTGGCCTTACAAGTGTTGATAACTCACTTATACTCCAATGAGGTTACTTGGTCCCGATTGTGGCTCGAGGTCGGAGTAGATTCTTGTTTGAAATGACTCAAATAAGTAATGAACAAACTTGAACCAAAAAAGATACTACGACTCAAAAATAAGAAAAGCACACAACAAACATAACACAAAGAACGTACACAAAACTAACTTACAAGCTAGTAAGGTATTACTAGGTTGTCAATTAGTGTCGAGCAAACAAACGAAACTAGGAAACAATAAAATGAAACAAAGAAATCTAAAATTTAAACTCAAAAATGTTGCATGAACAGTACTTTATTGATGTGGTAGTCCACTATTGGCCTCGAGTTTTATCAAAATTTTATTTCCTAATTTCAAGTCTTGATCAATATACAATTTGGAATTGGTGGATTTGGTTAATGGAGGGAAAAGTGGTCTTTGAGCCTTTTTGTTCAAATTTCAAAAGAAAAACTTGACTTCTTTGAACTTTATCCTTGAAACAAGGTCCTTAAATCAAGAAAAAGTAGATGAAAAGTCACTGAAGTGATAGGGACAGGTCTTTCACTAACAACTACTACAAGCTTGTCTTTCACCTTTTTAGATCTAGTTTGGACTTTAAAAATTAACAAGATGATGAAAGGGTGAAGAACCTTAAGAACACAACAAGTCCAAGCACAACAACAATTTCAGTTTCCAACTCCACTACAACAATACCATCAAATCGGCCAAGTTTTAGGTAACAACAACATCCAGCTCGGGCACACCTTGTTCAAATCAACAACTTCAACAAGTTCAAGTTCAATCTTAGATTTGGACACTTTTTAGTGTTGATGAGAAATAAAACAACACTAGAAACACTCTAAACAAACAAAAGACTACAAGTTCTAGAAACATAACAAATAAATCTTGGCCAAGATAACAACAACACAATTTTCGGCCAAGAACACAAAATGGACAGATTTGTACTTTTCTGAATTTTTTTTTCAGTTTTCAACTTTTTTTTTAATTTTCATCCAAGAGAACCCAAGATTGGTAGTGTAGGAACACAACCATCCTTGATCTGATACCAAATGATATCAAAATCCCCAAGAACACAACAACACAAACACCAAAATTAGTTTACTAGTTCAAGAACTATGGACCCTTTTGATGACCTCTCTCGGATTCGCAAGAAGAAAAGTGATATCAAGAGTAAAACATACTAAAACAGAAACAACACTTGATGAACAAGATGCAATAACAACAAAACAAGGTTATAAGACAAGAACACAAATGGATTACACTAGATATAGACAAACGACTACAAAAAAGTAAAGATAGATAGATAGACAAAGGGATGGTATAATATTAACAACTCAAAAGCTTATTCCACTTTTGGACCTTTAATATCACACACAACCTAAACCTATCTCTTACGTGATCTTAAGGGAACCGGAATTCCCAAGTAATCTCCGTTTCTAAGCAAATGATCAACACAAGGATTCCACCTTATCCAAGGATTCCACCTTGCTAAAGACTCTCAAAAAGGCTACAAAATATATTCTCCAAAAATCTCCCAAAAATGACCTAATGAGGTTCTATTTATACCTAGGTTAACTTATTACAAATGACTAAAAAACCCTTGCAAAGGGTGGATGAACAGTGAAC
>NW_025879386.1:0-1269 GCF_002878395.1 Capsicum annuum
TATATATATATATATATATATATATATATACTGACATTTGATGTTCAGACCTCATTTATTATAGAATGTTCAAACCTCATTTATTATAAACAAAAATATACAAAATTAGAAAGAGCATGAATATAAAAAAGACAAATATTAGTAGTTTTTTCCTCGTAAATTTATGAAATAAGTGATGTATGCCATTTAAATATAATTTCTTTCCTATAGATTAGATATTCACACTTAAAATTTATTTTGTGCATGATATTAATAATGATTAGCATAAATATTTGGTATTTTATTTTGTACATAATATATTTCTTATAAATTATTATTACATAATGTTTGAGTATGCTGTTATAGAGAGAGAATTTCACAAAGAGTGTACTGCTATAATAAAAATCATTGCTAGCTGTTATAGATAAAATGTCCTTCTAGGAAAGTATTTTATAACATGAAAAATTGATTTGGAAGAAAATCAGAGCGCTATAATAAAATGTCGTTATAATGAGGTCACTTTAATTTTTTTTTAAAAAAAAGACAAAAATCACATTTTCCTCCCCTTCCTCTATCCTATTTCCAAATTTTTTTTTGGAAAAAAATTGTGCTAGTTTTTTTCTCATACCTTTTTATAGTTTAAGATCAAATCTTAGGTGAGTAAAAATTAACACCAACAACCATATCGATAGGTGATCATGAGAAGGAAATGGCAGGAAAAGTCGAAAAAGACTAATTAAAATGATCAAATGCCGTTGTGAGTTGCATTGCACGACTTTAAATCTAGTGTTGGTCTCTCAAATGGTAATAATTTCATTTTTAGGGAGTTAAGAACCCGAGGAGTTGAAGTGTCCAGTTGAAACTTGAGAAAAGAAGATGGAGCAAAGTATTTATGTAAAGCCCAAAGGACTCAAAAATTTACACATTTGATCGACAGAGTAGCTAGAAAATATACAGAAAATATATATGTAAACACCTAATTTTTGACCCAAACCTAATGTTTTTATACCATTTTAATGTTCAATTAATTTTTTTTATTTTTAGGCATTTTAAATTTATCTTATTTTAAGGTTTGTTAAAAATTTTGAAAACTACAAAAATAGAGTCGCATTTTAAATAAGTTTTTATTTTTTATTTATTTGTTTATTAAAAAAATAAAATTTTTTTCTAAATTATATTTGTTTTCTTCTTTCAACTTTTGATAAAGAATGTTGTGTTATTAATATTTCTTGATCATATTCCTAAGACTAGCTAATTAACTTATTTTGTGTTTTTTAGTTTTAAATAGAT
>NW_025879387.1:0-11146 GCF_002878395.1 Capsicum annuum
TTCTTTATGTCATGGGAATTGTTTGCCTATATACTTCAATGGTTGAAAACATGTATATGTGATTTGAGATTTTCCATGGACGTTGATAATATGAATGATAAATTATTTTCAAATTCCCATGATAATGTTTTGATACTCCATATTATATTATGATCAACAAAAGAGAGCATGAATTTGAAATAAATATTGTTCACCACTTGTAAATGATGAAACACCTTAGTTTTTACATGATTATGCATATGTGGGGTGTGATATTGATGACTTACAAGTCGGGTATAACGATACCCTACAGAATACGATACGTGATTGAATTAAACGAAATTTGAATACATTGATTTTACATGAGAAAGGTGGATGTCCGAAGAAGGCGTTTGAGACACAAGAGCTCATCGCTGGAATAACGTGTTTGCCGACACAGAATATTGGTACCAGGCTAAGTGATCTATGTACTTGACTTCATGTCATTCCCAAATTAGGACTATAGGTAGGAGCCCCAGCCAAGTGATCTTGGGCACTACCATTGGGCCGAGACACCATGCCGTGTGGTCTCGAGTGTCTCTCCCTCACTTATACTCTAATCTCGGCGGCAACAGAGGTTTGACAGTTGGTGTAAATTATGTAGGATATTCCACCTAGCTCAGTTGCATTTCATTATTGTTGATAAAAACTATTGCATTACACCCATGTGCTTTCAAATGATTTGATACGAAATTGCTTTATAATGGCTCTTAACTATACTTTGTAAAATAATATATTTTGTTTTGATATCTCTACGTGCCAGTACTTTTGTGCTGGCCCCCTCTCCTCTCCAACCTCTCAGGTTCAGAGGCCCAGTCTAGGGGTCAAGAGAATTAGTAGAACTTTCAGACAGAACTGTAGAGACAAGTGGTGAGCCTTCTATGTTTCGAAAGGTCTTATGTCCTGCAGTCCTTTTATCTTATATTCAGTTTTTTGGGTCTACTGGGGGCCTTGTCCCAGTTTTTAGATAGACATTGTTTCAGTCATTTGTTAGAGATTTTTGCAGACAGTTGTTCAGTGGATAATTGATGTTGAGCGAACATTATCTCCCTGTTATTGTCTTTTTTAATATTTATGACCATGTTTCTGAATTATTGTGTTTTTTTTCGCATTTCTTTGATCATATGAATTAGGTGCATAATTTCCAAACAGATAGGGGTGTTTCGGGCCTCAATGGTTTGAAATGATCGTCACGGCCAGGCCCTGGTTTGGGTCGTGACAAATTTGGTATCAGAGCACAGTTCATGGTCCCAGGGTGCTGCGAAATCGCATCAGGTAGAGTCTTGTTTATGGGTGTGTAGCGCGCCACACTTATAGGCAGGAGGCTGATAGGTGTTTAGGAAATGTTTCCCTTTTTTTTTATTTAGTTCGTGCTTCAGAGTCTGAACTGTCCCCTAATCAATGATCACTTGTGTTTCAGAAACATAGTTATGCCTCCACGTCATATCATCGATTAGAATGCTCAGGCAGATGAGGTCCGTCCCACCCATGGGATGTGGACCCGTAATAGGGCTCACACTCCAGAATTTGTCCCTACTTCGGGAGTCCCTCCAGTCTCGACCAGTTCACCTCGAGCTTCGCGGACTAATGTTAACCGTCCCCCAACTGCTCAAGGAGATATTTCAAATGCAGAATTTAGATGGTCTATTTATATGCTGACACAGTTGGTAGCCAACCAAGCTCAACGATCGAAAGATGTTGGGTCTGCATCTGTTACATCTGAGGCTACTAGAGTTGGACATTTCATGAAGATGAACCTACCTAAGTTCACTGGCACCAAGGTGGAGGAAGATCCACAGGAGTTCGTGGATGAGATGGAAAGGATCTTTAAGGTGATGCATGTGGATGAGGTTGAAGGGGTGGATCTAGCAACCTATCAGCTCAAGGATGTTGCGACTCAGTGGTATGCCGACTAGGAAGATAAAAAAGGTGAAAGTGCTGAGCCCACAGTTTGGGGCGAATTTGTGGAAGCCTTCCTTGATCGATTCTTTCCTCTGGAGTTGAGGGAGGCCAAAGCAGAAGAGTTTATGAATCTGAAGCAGGGAAGTATGAGTGTCCAGGAGTACACTTTGAAGTTTAATAAACTAGCCCGCTACGCACCAGAGTTGACTAGTAATATGAGGGCCCGGATGAGGAAGTTTGCATCTGGCCTTGCTGATGACCTGGTACTTGAGTGCCAGGGGGCTATGTTGAATTAGGAGTTAGACTTTCCTCGACTAACCGTTCATATGCATCAAGTGGAAGAGAAGAATAAAAAGATTGCTGAATCTAGAGAGAAAGACAGACAGGCTAAGAGAGCTAGATCTGCTGACCAACACCAGAGTTAGCCACAGAGTGGTAACTAGGGTAATAAGTGGTCGAAGAAGAAGAAGTTTTGGAATAATGCATAGTCAGAAGCCAGCGCCCCAGCACCCAGACCACCGACAGACAGACAAACTCAGAATTTTCAGGCTCCTCATGGGTCCAAAGCTCTAGGTACACAGTCTTAGGGCAGTGTGGCCCAGCAGCATCGTACTCATCTGCAGTGTGGGGTTTGCGGAAGGAATCATCCAGGGAAGTGCTGGTTTGAGGGAAGAAACTGCTATACTTATGGCAAATTGGGTCACTTTCAAAGAGATTGTCCATCTGCTGGAGTAAATGTGGGGGAGAGGGGGGAGGGGCTAAGTCCCAAGCCGCCTCCACAGCTCCTTTCCCTATGGGTGCCCCTTCATCTTCCAGAAGCGGTTGCAACTGATTATATTCTTTAACTAATCGCCAGGAGGCGAAAGCTTCACCAGATGTTGTCACCGGTATGTTATGAATCTTTTCTCATGATGTTTATGTATTGCTTGATCCCGGGTCTACTTTATCTTATGTGACCCCTTATGTGGCTGTTGGTTTCGGGTTTGAGACCAAATTTATTGTAGAACCCTTCTTTGTTTCTACTCCTGTAGGTGATTCTGTTGTTGTTAGAAGGGTATATAGAAATTGTGTCGTGTTTATTCATGGTAGGGAAACTATGGCAGACCTTATAGAACTAGATATGATAGACTTTGATGCCATCCTTGGGATGGACTGGCTCCATTCGTGTTATGCCACCCTTGATTACAAAACCTGAAAGGACACTTTTTCTTTCACGAATAAGACACCAGTTGTTTAGGCAGGGAGTTCTGTGGAACCTAGCGGTCACTTTATCTCTTATCTTAGAGCCCGAAAGCTTATCTCTAAAGGTTGTATGTATTATCTAATTCGAGTAAAAGATTCAAAAGTTGGAAACCTTCCTCTACAGTCAGTCCTTGAAGTGAATAAATTCCCAGAAGTCTTTCCCAAAGATCTCCCGGGGATACCCCCTGATAGGGAGATAAATTTTGGCATTAATGTGTTGCCAAACACTCATCCTATTTCTATTCCGCCATATAGAATGGCTCCTGCGGAACTAAAGGAGTTAAAGAAACAACTTGCAGACCTCCTAGACAAAGTTTTTATTCATCTTAGTGTTTCCCTATGGGGTGCACCCGTGCTCTTCGTGCGAAAGAAGGATGGGTCCCTTCGTATGTGCATAGACTACCGCCAGTTAAATAAGGTCACGATTAAAAATAAATATCCTCTTCCTAGGATTGACGACCTTTTTGACCAGCTTCAGGGTGCCAAGTGTTTTTCAAAAATAGACCTTCGTTTGGGTTATCATCAGTTGAAAGTTAGGGAGTCAGACATACCCAAGACAGCCTTCCAAACCTGATATGGTCACTACGAATTTCTAGTCATGTTCTTCGGGTTGACTAACGCCCCTGCAACTTTCATGGATCTTATGAATAGAGTGTTCCGCCAGTTTCTTGACTTGTTCGTCATTGTATTTATTGATGATATTTTGATCTATTCTAAGAGTAAAGAGGATCACGCCAATCACCTCCAAATTATCTTTCAGACCCTTAAGGATCATCAGCTGTATACCAAATTTTCTAAGTGTGAATTCTGGTTAGACGCTATTGCCTTCCTAGTGCATATTGTGTCTAGTGACGGGATAAGAGTGGATCCCCAGAAAGTTAAAGCTGTGAGAAAATGGCCCATACCCACGACTCCAACCAATATTCAGAGCTTCTTGGGTTTGGTGGGGTATTACAGAAGGTTCGTAGAGATTTTTTATTCCATAGCTACTTCGCTTACTAAACTGACTCAGAAAAAGATGAAGTTTGTGTGGTCTGACTTGTGTGAAAATAGTTTTGATAAATTGAAGGACAAGCTGACTACTGCTCCTATTTTGACCCTTCCCGAGGGTGTAGATGATTTTGTGGTTTATTGTGATGTGTTCCGTGTGGGACTTGGTTGTGTATTGATGCAGCGTGGTAAGGTGATAGCTTATGCATCCAGGCAGTTAAAGGTGCATGAGCGCAATTACCCCACTCATGACTTGGAGTTAGCAGCCGTGGCATTTGCACTTAGAATCTGGAGGCACTATCTCTATGGAGTGCATGTTGATATTTATACTGACCATAAGAGTTTATAATATGTTCTCTCACAGAAAGAATTGAACCTTAGGCAGAGGCGTTGGATGGAGCTTTTGAAAGACTATGATATGAGTCTGCATTACCATCCGAGAAAGGCAAATGTTGTAGCCGACGCCCTCAGCAGGTTGTCTATGGGCAGCCTTTCTCATGTAGAAGAAGGAAAGAAAGAAATGGTGAAGGATATTCACCGCCTTGCAAATTTGGGGGTGGGACTCTTAGATTTAGAAGATGGAGGGGTGATTTTTCATGAGTTAGCAAAGTCATCTCTTTATGCTAAAGTTAAGGAGAAGCAGGTTAAAGATCTCATCTTGATACAAATCAAGAAAGATGTGGGTCAACAAAAGGTTATGTCATTTAAAATTGGTGGCGATGGTATTCTGAGATTTTAGGGTAGGTTGTGCATGCCGAATGTCGATGGGCTACGGGAAATAATCCTTAATGAGGTGCACACTTCGAGGTATGTCATTCACCCAGGCTCTACTAAGATGTACTATGATCTAAAAACCTTGTATTGGTGGAATAACATAAAACGTGATGTAGCTGATTTTGTGTTCAAATGTTTGAACTGTCAGCAAGTGAAGGTAGAACACATGAGGCCGGGTGGTACTTCCCAAGAGATATCCCTGCCTTTATGGAAGTGAGAGATAATAAATATGGACTTCATTACAGGACTTTCGAGATCCTGAAACCAGTATGATTCTATATGGGTGATTGTAGATCGGTTGACCAAGTCAACCCACTTTTTGCCTGTGAGGACTAATTATTTGGGAGAGGTTTATGCTAAGATTTACATTGAGGAGATAGTTCGATTGCATGGGGCACCAGTGTCCATTATATTCGACAGAGGTACGCAGTTTTCATCTTAGTTCTAGAGATCTTTTCAGAAGGGTTTAGGTACACAAGTGAATTTGAGCACAGTTTTCCACCCTCAGACGGATGGGAAAGCTGAGCGTACCATTCAGACCCTAGAAGATATGTTGAGGGCATACATCATTGATTTCAAAGGTAGTTGGGTAGATCAACTGCCACTGGTTGAATTTGCTTACAATAATAGTTACCATGCCAGCATCAAGATGGCCCCTTTTGAGGCTTTGTATGGGAGGAGATGTAGGTCTCTGATAGAATGGTATGAAGTGGGTGAGACTCAGTTGTATGGGCCTGATCTTGTTTATCAGGCGATGGAGAAAGTGAAGATCATTAGAGAACAACTCAAAACTGCTCAGAGTTGTCAGAAGTCCTATGTCGATGTTCGGAGAAGAGAACTAGAGTTTGAAATTGGTGATCGGGTGTTTCTCAAGGTTTCTCCTATGAAAGGAGTTATGCGGTTTGGAAAAAGGGGTAAATGGAGCCCTCGTTATGTAGGGCCATATAAGATTTTAAAAAGGATTGGTACAGTTGTATATGAGTTAGAATTGCCTGCAAGTTTGGGTTCCGTTCATCCGGTATTCCATGTATCCATGTTAAAGAAATGCATTGGAGATCATTCTATGGTATTGCCAGTAGAGGGTATCAAAGTGACAGACTCCTTGTCTTATGAAGAAGAGCCCGTTGAAATTTTAGATCGCCAAGTTTGAAAGCTGAGGAGCAAAGAGATAGCCTCAGTAAAGGTACTGTGGAGGAATCAGAAAGTCGAAGAAGCAACTTGGGAGTCAGAAGATGACATGAGAATTACATATCCCAATTTGATTGCTTCGATGGAGGAGGAGACAGAAGGTACTATTCCTATCGTATCTTTCCTAGTCCTTTATTATGCTTGAAATTGTGTCTATCTGTGTCCCGCATCATCATTTAGGGATGAATGATCCTAAGGGGCGGATAATGTAACGCCCCGCAATTCGGGCTATAATATAGACCATGATTTTGATCCGTTGCTAATCTCAAAGCCATAAAATCCTATGCCAATACGACATGTTAATTATTGGGTAACATGTGAATTCGCTCAAGCTTGAATTTAGACCATAGAGGTCTTTCAACTTAAGGATGAGTTGGAACTATTTCGATCGACTAAGTTTTAGTAGACGTTGTAAAATGTGTCAGATTCCATCGACCATAACTCTCTGTATATGTCGAATTAGGAAGCCAACTACGTGTCAAATGATAGGTATTCGAGTTAGCTTTCCAACGATACCAATTTGACTAAAATCCGACACCCGAGCAAGAAGTTATGACCTTTCAAAGTGATAAGCGATGCCTAACCAATGGCCCATGGCCACTGGAAAGCATAGGCGATAGCCTAGGCGGCACCTATGTGAAGGCGGAGCCTATGTAAACATAGGCGATAGCCTAGGCGGCGCCTATGTGAAGATATGAAATGGGATGGGCGGGGCCTATGTAAGGAATTCTGGTGATTTAAACACTCCGTGTTGAGGACAACGTGGTCCTTTTCCACCCTTACTTAGCCCTAAAACACGAGATTTAGTTCCAAGGACCCCAAAATACTTATTTTTTCATCAAAAGTGCTCAATATTCTTCTTAGGGTTTCAAAATAAAAACCCAAATAGTTCAAGATTTGACCGTAGGTTTTCAAAGATAATTACATATTTGGATTCATCAATCCGCAAGCTTCAAGAAACACCTATTATCCTTGGAAATATAGGTACGTGGGGTTATCCAAAAATCTCATGGGTGTAGTCTTTATGAACATGCATGCTTTTAAATGGGGGTTTTCAATCAAATGCTAATATCTTGCTTTCAATATGATTTCTAAGTCATTTTCTTTATGTCATGGGAATTGTTTGCCTATATACTTCAATGGTTGAAAACATGCATATGTGATTTTAGATTTTCTATGGAAGTTGATAAATATGAATGATAAATTATTTTCAAATTCCCATGATAATGTTTCGATACTCCATATTATATTGTGATCAACAAAAGAGAGCATGAATTTGAAATAACTATTGTTCACCACTTGTAAATGATGAAACACCTTGGTTTTTACATGATTATGCATATGTGGGTGTGATATTGATGACTTGCAAGTCGGGTATGACGATACCCTACAGAATACGATATGTGATTGAATTAAATGAAATTTGAATACATTGATTTTACATGAGAAAAGTGGATGCCCAAAGAAGGCGTTTGAGACACAAGGGCTCATTGCTGGAATAACGTGTTTGCCAACACGAACTATTGGTACCAGGCTAAGTGATCTGTGTACTTGACTTCATGTCATTCCTAAATTGGGACTATAGGTAGGAGCCCGAACCAAGTGATCTTGGAAACTACTATTAGGTCGAGACTCCATGCTGTGTGGTCTTGAGTGTCTCTCCCTCACTTATACTCTAATCTCGGCAGCAACAGAGATTTGACAGTTGGTGTAAATTATGTAGGGTATTCCACCTAGCTCAGTTACATTTCATTATTGTTGATAAAAACTATTGCATTACACCCATGTTCTTTCAAATGATTTGATACGAAATTGCTTTATAATGGCTCTCAACTATACTTTGTAAAATATTATGTTTTGTTTTGATATCTCTGAGTGCCAGTACTTTTGTGCTGATCCTCTCCCCTCTCCAACCTCTCAGGTTCAGAGGCGCACTCTAGGGGTCAAGAGAATCAGTAGAACTTTCAGACAGAGCTATAGAGACAAGTGGTGAGTCTTCTATGTTTCGGAAGGTCTTTTGTCCTGCAGTTCTTTTATCTTATATTCAGTTTTTTGGGTCTACTGGGGGCCTTGTCCCAGTTTTCAGATAGACATTGTTTCAGTCATTTGTTAGAGATTTTTGTAGACAATTGTTCAGAGGATAATTGACGTTGAGGGAACATTATCTCCCCGTTATTGTCTCTTTTCATATTTATGACCATGTTTCTGAATTATTGTGTTTTTTTTCGCATTTCTTTGATCATATGAATTAGGTACATAATTTTCAAACAGATAGGGGTGTTTTGGGCCTCAATGGTTTGAAATGCTCGTCACGGCCAGGCCCTGGTTTGGGTCGCGATAGATGATCTTTCTATCATAAGGCTTTTCCATAAGATGCCAGGTCTTGTTCTTCTTAATCATTGTAAGCTCCTCCTCCATCGCGACTTTTCACTTAGGATCTAAAGTAGCCTCTTCAAATCTAGAAGACTCTAAAATGACCACATTACATCTCTGGTATATCTCAGAGAGCAACCTTGTTCCTCTCACAGGTTGATCATCAATGTTTTCATCAAAATTTGGTAGATTGCTTGTGATCTGCTTCTGGTTAACTTTTTCCCTGTCCCACTGCTCATTCTCCATAAAAAATACATCTCTACTTACCATTATTTTTCCAGTATGAGGCTGAAAAATCTTGTAAGCTTTAGAGATTGTACTGTAACCAATAAAGACTCCAGGTTCAGCTTTTTTGTCTAACTAGTCCCTCTTAACCTGCAGAATATGAGAGAAACACAAACAACTGAAGATTTTTAAGTTTTTTAAGGATGGCTTATACCCGTGCCACGCCTCAAAAGGTGTCTTGCTGTCAATAGCTTTGGTAGGCAATCTGTTCAGCAAAAAAATAGCAGTGTCAGCTGCTTCTTCCCATAAATATTTTGGTAGGCCTTTCTCATATAACAAATACCTCGATATCTCCATTATCGTCCTATTCTTCCTTTCACTGACTCCATTCTGTTGCAGAGTATACGGGGCAGTGAGTTGATACTCAATACCTGCATTTTCACAAAACTTTTCAAATCGATCAGATATGTACTTAGTACCATTATCTGATCTAAGTGTTTGCATCCTGCAACCACTTTGATTTTCTACCAAAGCTTTGAATTTCTATAATACTTCAGGTACTTTAGATTTGAATCTAAGAAAATAAATCCAACACATTCTTGTCATATCATCAATAAATGGTATAAAATATTTACTTCCGTTAAGAGAAGCAGTTTTATGTGGTCCACACAAATCAGTATGGACAAACTGAAGCTTCTCCGATGCTTTCCAGGCTCCCTTGGCAAAAGGCATCCTGCTTTGCTTTCCAAATTGATATGTGTTGCAGGTTGTGCATTTTTCCTCCATGGATGGTAGTCCTAGAACCATATCTTTCTTCACCATGTGCAAGAGTGCATTGTGATGAAAATGACCGATTCTCTTATGCCATACATCTGCTGTCATCTCTTGGCTCGAATAGGCAGCGGACTTTCCTTCCATTGGATCAAACGAAAAACTTTTTCCTCTCATCTTAACTTGGCAGATTTCTTGACCCTTTGGATCAAATATCACACATTTCTTGTCCCCAAAATTAATCTTAAAACCATTCTCCAAAAGTTGTCCTACGGTCAATAAATTTTGATCAAGTTCTGGAACAAAAAGTACATCTGAAATTAACTTTGTACCTGAGCGGCTTTCAATAGCTACTATTCCTTTTCCTTTGGCAGAAAGATAATCACCCTTACCGATTCTGACTTTAGAGATTGCAGACTTGTCTATATATTTGAAAATCTCCTCATCATGAGTCATATGATTTGTACAACCACTATCAATTAGCCAGGACTCGCTTGAGATGTTGTTTGTA
Source organism: Capsicum annuum (assembly GCF_002878395.1). Lineage (NCBI taxonomy): Eukaryota > Viridiplantae > Streptophyta > Magnoliopsida > Solanales > Solanaceae > Capsicum > Capsicum annuum. Next base: position 9,995 of record NW_025879387.1, read on the forward strand.
AAACACGATGCGACAAAAAGTTGATCTTTTTCCTGTTCATTAACAACTAGAGCCTCTGCATCTTGCTAGTGAGTTTTGTTTTTACAGATGATCACTTCATGCCCAAGATGATTGTACTTAGTGCACTTAGCATCAGGCCTCTTCCAACACTTGAAAGGTGCATGTCCGAGCTTGCCGCAATGCTTACAAGGAGAGTATTTTCCTTTGAAATCACTTGTTTGTTTTTGTTGTTGTGAGCTGCACCTTATTCATCGGTTGGTTGGTTATTCTTATTTTTCTTCTTCTTCTTAGAACATCCATCATCATGATGCTTGGATGGTAAGGCACCTTCGATAGCTCCTCCTTGTCTCATAACACGTTGTTGCTCTTGTGCTTTAAAAACACTTAAGAGCTCTACAAGTGTAATCTTGGACAAGTCCTTAGTATTTTCTAAGGTTGTTATGGTAGCCTCAAATCTTTCAGGTGCCGTTACTAGGATTTTCTCAACGATCCTTGAATCATTGAAAGCAGAACCCAACAATCTGATGCGATTTGCTAAATTAAGGAGTCTGTCAGAGTACTCTTTTATGGTTTCACTTTTTTTAATCTTTTGCAGCTCAAACTCACGTACCAGATTCAACACTTGCATACCTCGAATCCTTTCATCTCCTTCATACTCAGTGTTGAGATAATTCCATACCTCTTTCGCTGATTTCAGAGACATGATACGAGTGAAGCTTTTAGATGAAACTGCAGTAAATAAGCATGCCAGTGCCTGTGATTTCCTGGTTTTCCTCTCCTTGTGAGTTTTAATCTGTGCCACCATGGGATTCTCAGGCAAGGGAGTTATCTCGTATTCATCTTCAACAACTTCCCATAGATCCAAAGCTTGCAGATATATCCGCATTCTTACTGCCCAGATTTGATAACTTTCTCCATCAAAAGTTGGTGGTGCCATTGAAGAAAAATTTGTTTCTCCGTTCATGGTATCCACTGGATCAGATTGATGCAAACACTCACAAGTCCCTTAAGATTCAAGCTTTGATACCAATTGTTGGTTTAAAACCGTTAAAGGAAAATAACACAGAAATTCAATTTAAAGCTGGCCGCAGAAACAGAGATGGAGTTTGAAGAAGAGAATATGCAGAGAGTGATTATTTTCTTGTTGAAAGA
>NW_025879388.1:0-2577 GCF_002878395.1 Capsicum annuum
GAATGTTTCCAAGGGGGAGATATCGCAATACCCCATGATTTTTCCTAGCTTAAATTCATCCCTAGAGTGTTAAGGGATAGATTCCAAAACAAATACTATTTATTTGGTGTGTAATTCCTTATATTTTTCCTTTCAATTGCATAGAAAATTGAATTAGCTTTCCAGCAATATAAGATTCTCCTAAATCTTATAACCAGGTAAGAAGTTATGGTTATTTTAAGTTCCTGTAACAAAACACCGTCGTTTGGACCCTTAGCACATCGCAGATTATTGTAAATTTCCAATTGTCCCATTCCCGTGGTCCTTCGTAATATTGATGCATCTGGAGAGGGTCAATTTCCCGGTTGGCAATTTTCAGAGGTCCAGTGAGATAATGGCGCATTGTGCCACGTGCTAAAATAGCATTCCAAAGAGGCACCGAGATGTCTCAGCATCGCAGAGTCTGCCCAGTTTCCATTGGTCAATTTCCAGTGAGCCACCACAATAGCGGTGCATCGCGGTGGCCACCTAGATCGGGAAAATGTACGTTTTCCAGTTTCGTATAAAAGTTTAAAGGGGTTATTTTGGTAAATCTTCAACCCCCAATCCATCAAAAAATAAAAGATTAATCATATTTGAGAGCACTTTATGTTTTATTGATCATTCTCTCTCAAACAAATCCCTTAGGCTCATACTTCCTCTTAAAGAAACCTAAAATTTTCTCCATCAATTCTCCAAGATAATACAAGATTGAGAATTCCCAATTCAAGAACTCCAAGAAGTCATCTCCAAAACATCAATAAAGATCCAAGATTCAAGTTCTAGAATCTAGATCAACCAACAAGGTATGTGGGGTTTGAAAAAGGATAATTCTTTCATTCTTGTACCCTAAACTTCATTTTAATTACAAATTTAATGCAACTTATGAGATGTTCCATGAAATTAAAGTTAGGGTTTATATCAATTATCATTATTTCCAAGATTATGAGATTTCTCATAACTTAGAAGTTGAATTACATGATTATATTTTATTTCTATGCATTGTGCAATAATTTCCATACTTTATGATGAATTATGAGTGTTTATATTATCAAGCATAAATTTTAAGATGTTCTAAATATGCGATAGATGCATGGGTCGTTAAGCCTCAATTTAAGATTGTTATTTCGAGATTATTTATCCCATGAGCACCCTCAGATAAGATTATTCACAAATTTTGATAAAGATTTGACCTTTGGTCCTAAGATAAGATAAAGAATCAACTTTGTTCAGATAACGTGAGATTTAAAGTAAGAAAAGCATAATTGGTTTTCTTGTAAACCCTTGTGCTATTTTTTGAAGTGGATTTCTTAAGATTTTGAGCATAAGAATAGGAGATGGGTAGGTTACTACGGTTTCACGCCCCAGAACTATGTCCTAACGTAGGATTCAGATTTATTCCCACTTCTACGTGGATGAATTATATTGTGATCACTAAGATAAAAGTTCCATTCCGATGGAAAAGGTAGAACAGTCCTACCTAATGGGGGCCAGACGTGGGACTCCATGGATGCTCATATGGTGTATGTTGGTTAGAAGAACCTCCCAAAAGATATCCCCCACTCTTCAATAGTGTATTGATTTAAAGCTTTAAGATAAAAGCATATGTTTTAGAAGTTAAGGTTTTAAGATTCTTAAGATTTAAGATAAAGTATTTTATAGATTTCGGAACTAAGTGTAATGGCTTGCCAGATTTACGTTATATATTTTATCATGTATGATTTATGATCTTCAAATTTCAGATTACTCAGGCCTGTGTAAGCCATTTACATTTAGCATACATGATTTTATAAACTGTGATGGTATTGTTTACGTATTTCATGCACCACATATACTCAGTACTTCCTCAAAGTACTGATCCACATATATGTCTATGAGCTAGATTGTCTTAAAATGTCGGTTCAGGTACTCAATCTCAGCAGCATGAGTGATTTTCGAGCATCTCTTCTACATTCCTGCAGTTGGTGAGTCCTCATAGTTTGGGGACTTAGTTATTCACACTTTTAGTTTATTAGCAGATGTTTCTCATTTTATTTCACACTTTTAGTTTATTAGCAGATGTTTCTCATTTTATTTTAGACATTTTGAGTCAGTTGGGGCCTGTCCCAGTGACTCTCTAGATTTAGGTAATAGAGGGTTGTCAGACTGCCAGATTTAGTATTAAAATTTTTATTTTAGTACTCAAATTTTCAGTATTTGTTTTATTAGACTTTTGAAATTATTATGATTCAGATATACCTAGATAATTCAGACAATTTTCTGCATTTATTATGATTTTTCATTTATATTTTCCCCTATTTTGAGGTTCAGATTTAGAAAAGGCAGTCAGGGTCAGCTCTGGACTACTTTTAGTTTGGAACACCGTGTGGCGTCTCAGGGATCAAAATTTATGGCGTTAAAAACTTGGTATTAGATCCTAAAGTTTAAAGAGTCCTAGGGAGTCAGAAAAGCCATGTTACGTAGAGTCTTGATCATCAGTGTGAAGCGCTCCAATCTATAAGTAAGAGGCTATGGAGTATTTAAGGAAATCATCTCTTCTTTCATGATCTATCATGCATT
>NW_025879389.1:0-4371 GCF_002878395.1 Capsicum annuum
GCGGCGAGACTTGAAGTACTCATGAATGTTTTTTCATTTTTGTGATTGCAAAGGTATTTTTTTCTCCCAATTTTGATCATGTCAAATTGAAGCATCAAACGTTTGGTACCAACACTTATCGCCAGATTGAAGTTTCACGTAGTTGGCATCAATCCGCATAGAACCGAGAAACTTCATCCGATCAACACTGTAGATGTGTTACATCTTCATTTTTTTGTGCAGGTTTATGCAAATGGTCTATTTCAGACCAAAAAAGTCGACATGATTGATGTTGAACCATTTAGTGCACTACTTCCTTACTGTTTGATAAGAAAGTGACTTGAAATGATCTGATTTTATCCTTGACGATGCTGAAAGTTTTCCACTTTAGCTTCAGTGAGCATGTACTTGGTGTCATTCTTGCAACCTTGTGATGATGAAGTTTTGAGTGTCTGTAGTCCATCGTTGCAAAGCAAGCATGTGGTGCATCTCATCCGTGGGGCTCGGCGATAAAGAGGCTTCGAGTGAGAGCATCCCATTCTTTTTAAGGAGCACATACGTGGTGCCATCTAACTTGATAATAGTGACACAGGGAGTAGCCTTTTTTGACTTTGGTAAGCAAGTACTAGGCACACTTCCACAAAAATATTTATTCTCTGATGGGAGAACAAAAATATGAGTTGTTTGATTCATAAAAAAATGGAATTCAATGTCCTATTTTATCAGTTTTGCGCAGCGTCACGATAAATTCCGTATTTTGATGTAGGAGTATCGAAATCAGGAGCCATTTTTTTGTGTTAGAAACTAGACTCGTAAAGCTACATCTTACGCGAGAATCGCAATCAGATTGCATCCGAATCATCCTAGATATTGCTCCCAAAACAGCCTTCTAATCTTGGTTCGCTGGTTATTTCAACTTTGTGCAGCGTCACGATAAATTCCATATCTTGACGTGAAAGTATCGAAATTAGGTTTCGTTTTTTGAATTGGAAAGTAGATTCGCAGAGACACATCTCTCACGAAAATCACAATTAGGTTGCATCTGAATCATCCCAGATATTGCTCCAAATACAACCTTCTAATCTTGGTTCACTGGTTATTTTAGCTTTGTGCAGTGTCACGATAAATTTCATATGTTGACGTGGAAGTATCATAACCAGGTTCCGTTTATAGCGTTGGAAAGTAGACTCACAGAGCTACAACTAACATGGAAACCACAATTAGGTTGTATCTGAATCGTCCCATATATTGCTCCAAAAATAGCCTTCTAATTTTGGTTCGCTGGTTATTTCAGCTTTGCGCAGCGTCACGATAAATTCCATATCTTGACGTGAAAGTATCGAAATCAGGTTTCATTTTTTGCATTGGAAAGTAGACTCATAGATCTACGTTCAGCATGAAATTCAGCAGCATAAAACCTGCAGCCTAAATCTTGTGATATTTTATTTCTCCTCAGATTTTGATACTTCATGAATTTCATCATCTACTTCAAGTTTTGGGCCGCATCACTTCCGCAATATGTTGAAGGCTAGACTAGAGCAATATTCAAAGTATCACAAGTTTTTTTCTTGTCGAGAAGACTTTATTGCTTGGGAGATAATGAAAAATGCTTTTGCTTTAAGACGACATCTTCGAAGGACTCCAAATATGCATTCAAGCTTCATACTTTTCCTTTTTTTTTTAGAGTTGTTCACAGTTTAGACTCATGCGGGCCAGGAGTGACATGTAGTTTAAGATCGTGCCTTAAGGAGCATTTTGACTTGCAGTTTAGGCTCGTACGTTGAGGAACGTCTTGACTTGCAGTTTAAGCTCGTGCGTTGAGGAGCGTCTTGACTTGCAGTTTAAGCTCGTGCATCGAGGAGCATTTTGAGGAGGAATTCTTGTAATGTAACTTTCCTTCCAATCCTTTGTAATGGAGTATTGTTGCACTTTAGTTTGATATTTACTGCCCCCATTGGTTGAAATAGATTTGCATTTGATCTTGTGTCGAATTTTGGAAGTTGGAGTTTAGAAGCCCTTTGACATTTTCTTCTTTTGCAAGTGATCGATGTCCAAGTATCACCCTTCTTTCTATTGGAGAAGTTATTTTGCATGGATTTTCCCATTGTTTTCTTCAAAGATGGAACCCTAAATGGGTCAAAGCTCCCAAATTGTAGCATGATGATTTCTACAACTTTTGGTGATTCCACAGAGCACATAACTTGTAGAGGTTTTGAAATTGAACCTTTCATATAGTGCAGTTTGGCGCTAACATGATTTGCGTCAACTGTATCGCCTTCATCAATGATGATCTTTCCCTCTTGCATTAATGTCATGATCTTTTCCTTCAGGATGAAGCATTTTGTGGTGTGATGACCAACAATGTGGTGAAATTTATAGTATTTAGGATCATCGACTTTATTAAATACTTCGGATCGCTTTGATTTAGGAAGTTCAATGACTTCTTTGGCTAACAACTCATCAAGAATTTCAGGAACATCAGAGTCGGGAAAAGGATATACCTTTGCTTGTAACTCTTTCAAGGTTGGTTGATTTTTCACCTCTCATATTTGTTGCTTTGGAGCTTCTTTTTTTAACTTTTATCTTGTAGGAGACTTCATAAAACTCACAGTTGTTGTCATAGATTCCCCAATTTGGTTTTCAGATGAGTCTTAAAATTTCGTGACTTCCTTCCTAGGATAAAAAACAGGTGACACCATTCTATGACTTGCAATACTTAGCTCCATGTCATGAGCGCGCGTAGCTAATTCTTCAAAAGTTCGAGGAATAATTCCTTGGAGGATATACACAAGGCCCCAACGTATACTTTGAATGCAAACTTTAACCGCGGAAGTTTTAGAAAGTTGATCCTTGCAATCAAAGCTCAATGTTCTCCAGCGATTTATGTAATCCAGTACAGGCTCATCTTTACTTTGTCTTGTGTTTGTTAACTCCATCATGCTGACCATACGACGGGTACGATAGAAGCGATTTAGGAACTGACTTTCTAGTTGCTCCCAACAATCAATTGATCCAGACTCTAAGTCTGTGTACCAATCGAAAGCGTTGCCTTTCAAGGAGCGAATAAATTGCTTGACAAGAAGATCTCCATGTGTACCAGCACTGCTACAAGTCTCAATAAAATGAGCGATGCGTTGCCTTGGATTTCCCTTTCTATCAAATTGTTAAAACTTTGGCGGTTGATATCCAATTGGCATCGGTAAGCCCTTAATTCGCTTAGAATACGGCTTTGAGTATCCTACGAAACTTTGTGACTGGCCGCCATATTGTGCCTTGATGGTGTTTGTAATCATATCTTGCAGTTGTTGAACTGTTAGAGTAGCCACTGAAGCTGATCGATCATCACAGTAATTGTCACTTGTCTTGATGAGAGATTCACTATCAACTTTTTCTTGCGATGTTAGATTATAATTTGACTCTCTAGAATTGTAGAGATCTAACTTGCTTGTAAGTCGGGCGATTTGATGATCTTTCTCATCAACGGACTTCTTCAAGGCTTCAATAGTTTGCTCCATCATTGCAAACTTCTCGTCCAAGTCAATTGCATCAACCATGAACGTGTTGACTTTCGTTGAAGTTGGAGAATTCATTAAGTTTTTAGATTCTCCAAAGTTGCAGCCAGTTTTCGATGGTTCATCTGATAACATAGATGCAAAGTTGCCCCTAAGGGTTATAGTTATTGCCAAAATTTGAGATTTTCTCCGTTGTCATCTCCAAAAAGGTGAAGTATTAGGATCCATCCAAAACACAAGCGTTGAGATTACGCCGATTGATGGGGCCAACAAGTTTAATCTCAGTAGACGTGGCAGTAGTAGACTTCTTGCACGAAACTTCATTGATTTTTCTGAAGTTCATTGTAGTAGTTGGACTTGATTTTGCAGAAAGAAGAGACGGAGAGCAAAACTTATCCCACTGGGCATACCAAAATTTGTTCGCAACAAATTTTCGTAAGTGCGCCGAAAATTAACTGCAAGTAAAAATAAATAAAAGAAAATAATAATTTTATTAAGATGAAACTTGTGAGTACAATTTCGTTATTCTCTCGATTCTTCTCTCCTAAGTTTTTTCATGATTCGAGGGCCTTTGCAGCGTGATTCTTGAATGTAGAATGATTTTAGCCTCCTAGAAATGCATTTGGATCTCCAGGAATGTGAGACAACACTTTGTTTTGTTGAGTTGATCTCCGGGCAGAACTCCGCTAGTCAATTCTTTGAAGAGATGTGTAGTCAATGCAGAGCTTTCTCCAATGCTTGTAGAATCTCCTCTTTTTTTTTTTTTTTTCCTTTAGAATGTTATGTTACCCCCTATTTATAGTTATAGAGGATTTGTGATTGGCCAAAACATATCATTTGACACTTGACGTCCTTTGATTGGTTGTTGAATTTAAATGAG
>NW_025879390.1:0-6234 GCF_002878395.1 Capsicum annuum
TATATAAATACATATACAAATATATATGTATTACTCATAAATACAAATGCACAACTGAAAAATACATATTCTTCTATTACTATGAAGTGGGTAAAATATTGTTACTTTTGCTATAAGTTGTAATTTTGAAAAAGTGTTGCTATTTATTGTAATTATAGTGTTAAGGATGCTAGTTTCTGTAATTTTAATTTATTTTAAATTTTCAGATATTGTTCTATTGCTTATTATTTTTACAATGATCAATTTTATGATTAATATCTTTAATTATTTTATTTATACATCTTATTGTATCTGCTAAGTTAATTTAATCAAGATCTCTCAAATAACTCTCAAAATCACCACCCCACCAAATACTGCACCCACCTCCTAGCCTTACCCTACAACCACCACCCCGCCTCTCTAGTTTTTATTATATTTTACTTTATCAGATTTTTTGTAAAATATTTTTCTCACATCACCCATCTCTTATCGCCAAGCCACCCTCCACCAACAAAAAATATTTTATTTTTCTTTAAAATAAAATTTTATATTGCACCCAACCCTACTCTCCAATACCCATTCGACACCCTACCTAATATGCACAAAAAAAAAATTATTTTTGATTTTTTTCTAAAAAAGAATCTTTCCACCCTTCTGTCCTGACTCCCAAGAAAAATAAATTTTTTGATCTTTTAAGAATCTCTTTTTCTACTCCACAACTCTAACCCCTACCTAAACCACCACCCCGCCTACCCCACCTACCTACCTCACCCATACCCCATCTCAACCACCATAATCTCTTGTTCTTCCCCTCATCCATCACTTTGCCTCAATGCAATTTATAATTTTGTGTTAAGTATACAAAAATGCTATTTGAAAATATCTTTTATTTACTGATAAAATATCAATTATCGATTTATTTTAGCATACATGCAATTAGTAATGTGAAATAATCACATCAAATAAAATTATCTATTTTTTAAGCTCAAAATGAACTAATAGCTACTAATTAGTATTTTTATTATCCTAAATTTTTTGTAAAAATATTTACCTGATTAAGTTCAAGCATTTTATATCCCTCAAATAAATTATGCTTTTTGTTATCTACGGAAAATAATTTGAGACGTAGGGGATTAATTCATCATCAAATGAAACAAAATATATAAGCATACACCATTAAAGATGACCATGAAATCATATACGAAGATTAAGATTAAACATTAAGCAATATATGTTCAAAGAAATCTTTCTGAGAAAATTAACACCTGAATTCATAAAAAGAAATATTTATAATTAACTTTAACAAACATGAAAGCAATAGAAAAAAATGATGGCAGAGATATATGATTACGATGATAAAAAAGAGTAGTCAAAAACATGAAAGCAATAGAAAGAGATAATGGAATCTGATACCATGATAATGAAATGAACCTTGGACCTAACTCAACGTCAAAAGCTAGCTCAGGAGGTGAGGAGTGTCCAAGATCATATAAGGAGACTAAGGACTCTTTAATCCATCGATGTGGGACTCTCCCCTCCCTCTCCTTTCACGCCAAGACTAGACATCTGAAGCATAGACAATATAAGATGGGGGACTCAACATTGAAAATAATGAATTGGGTAGGCCTGACTCTGATACCATGCTGAAGTGTGTGACCATCTCATCGAAAAGTTTAACTACTAGAAAGAGTGCACTTTTACTATTTAATTATATTCTCAACAGTTACTTAATATGCCATTTTGGCATTGAACAAATGAACTTTACGTGGCATTGCAAACTGAAGAAAGACACAAAATTTTTGTTTCAAATAGTTTAAGAAAGAATCTTTTGTCCTTTTGAAACAATGAAATAGAGTCACATTTGTTGGCTTGTTTTCTCCCTACAGTTGAACTAAGAGCACTTTGAGTGGAGGTTTTTTCTATTATTATGGATGTCCAATTTTGAAAAAGTACTACTCCTTTCGTTTAATAAAGAATGGTAGACCAAACAACATATTAATTTTATACATTATATTAACTCCTAAGTAGCTATCAAACCTGGAATTACTTATGTAGGATTCCTACATAACTCATTGCTAAGCCAGCTACCAAATGACCCCTCAATACCTTCTTTCTTTATTCATTGAGAAGACAAAGACCAATGCATGCATAATTCAATTTATGTGTATAATATATTCAGAACTAAGGTGCAGAATAAATACTTTACATAAATACAAATTTCCTAAATGAGTTGACCCAATGCAATTAATATTTTAAAATTTAAATTAAGATTATAAAAATAATATATTTTAGAAAATGGGCTGGCCCGTGAAGGCCCACAACCCATAGTGTGACGGGTTGGGCTTGCTATTTTCTAGTCTGTCATGTTGATGGGTCAGCCTGGCCGGGCCCGTCAAACTTTAAAGCCCATGTGATCTAGCTCGGATGAGCTGGTCCAATCCATACTAACAACTCTAGGAGCAGTTATATGACGATAACAATCCAATTAGAACTGTTTAGTATTATAACTATCTGCTTCTAATATGTAACTTTATATTTTTTTAATATTATTTTAAATTTAAAGTTAACAATTTATTTGTAACGCCCCAAGATCCCATCCCGAGATGTCACACGGTGCTTAAGGCAACACGCGGCCTCAAGCTAACCCTCTAAACCTATCATCACTTCTATAACTCAATTTGACAATAGTCATGCTAATATAAGAGATAATGACATATAATAAACATACGGGATAAATTGTGAAACTAGCATGTCAATCCAAAATACTGAATTTTTGTACCTACCAACCCTTTAGCCTGACAAAGCATCTATACATCAAAATCAGGGAGACATTGGGACAAATCCCCAACTGACTCAACTAGTACTGAAACCCATAACAACAAAACGGTATCACAAAATTATAAACACGGTCCTCGAACCATGAGGACTCACCACTGAGCAGATGAAAAGAAGCACCCAAATATCGCTAACGCGGCTGAGTACCTGGACATACATTATGAGAAAATGTAGCCCTTAGGAAAATATGTGGGTCAGCACTTTGGAATGTACTAAGTATGTGGGGGTGCATGCAACAATGTAAATATCGTCATCAATTTCATGACATTATGCATATGTACAATGATGGTTCATTTGGCTTGAGTTAGATTGAAACATACTTTTCATAATCTCATCGTAAATAAATCATAAGATAAAAACCTCATAAATCATCATAAAAAACTCAACTCTTCAACTCAAGACTCGAAGTGACTCTGTAATTTAAGAAACTCGACTCTTATGGACATGGTAGGTTCTTATAACCGACATAAACCATGTGAGCTACATGGAGTCTAATATTTTTCCCTCCTAAGGAGAGAACCCCACATTGGCGGGAGCGTCGTACTCTTTCCAGGGAGTACAACCTAAATGTTGTGATCAGAATCTCATACTCGGGCTCCAGCCTACAATTATCAATATCAATCCTACAATGGCATGTAGTTTCGGGGGAAATACCACATTTCCTGATCGGTGCTAAATACTACTCTCAGACACAAGTTTAGAACGTGTTAGGAAATCCACCACAAACATCACAAGGGTCTATCATGATGACCAAATCAAATCTCTTTCTCATTTATCAAATCAAAATCAATTTGTGAATTCCTAACTAGACTCAAATCAAATCAATATTTCTCAATATCAAAATGCATCAATTCATTAAGTCATAGAAACATCAATAACTTTGAGGAAATATCAAGACTCTTTGTAACAACTCAATTATCTTGAATCAATGTACTCAATAATCCAATTTGTCATAAGGAAGCTTAAAACTTGACACATATCTTGAAAGCAATTGAAATAATAACTCATGGTAGAAACTTGAAATTCACATTATTAAATATCAAGTCATAGCTTGAAAATTGTAAAATAATCATGTATAACAAATCTTGAACGATTTATCTTCTCATAATCTCATGATGAAGTAATTTGGGTACAAACCCACTTGCAAAATCATATAAATCCATAATGAAAATCAAAGCTTTGAGCACAAGAACGAAAGAATTGCTCTTGTTCGAAACTCCACATACCTTAATCTTTGAAATTGGTTGAACTCTAGTGCTTGAGACTTTACTCACACTTGTAATAAAAAAATTCTTGAAGCCCACTCTATGAGGAACTTGATTCTTGAAGGAATCTTGAAGATTTATGGATGATTTTTGGAAGATTAATTCCCTAAAATAAAACCCTAGATATATTTCTAAAGAGAATTGGAAGAGAGAAATGAAGAAATTAGGTTTTGGATGAGGATTCTCATATATATAGAGGCCTCTAAAAATGGTACATGACTAAAGTACCCTTTTGAAAATAGTCCATCAATTGCTGAAAAAAATAGTTGACGACATCCATGACGACATCCATCAACTTAACTTTTTCCCTAGCCTTGAACACAACATCCCTCCCAATCACAGATGCTTATCCTACTTCAAACCATTCTATGAGCGATCTACATCTTCTCCCATACAAAGCTTCAAACGGGGCCATCTGAATACTAGCATGGAAACTATTATTATATGCAAATTCGATCAATGGCAAGTGATCATCCCAACTACCTTTGAAATCAAGCGCGCATGCCCTCAACATGTCCTCCAAAGTTACTCAGCCTGACCATCGGTGTGCGGATGGAAAGCAGAACTTAGACGAACTAGGGTACCGAGACCTTTCTGAAAAGCCCTCCAAAACTGGGAAGTAAACTGAGTACCCCTATCAGAGATGATAGCTAAAGGAACTTCATGCAATTTGACTAACCCATAGATATACAATCTATCATAATCCTCAGCTATATAAGACGAATGCACTGGCAAGAAATGAGCTAATTTACTCAACCGGTCTATTACAATCCAAATGGAATCATAATGAAGATGAGAAGGAGGCAAACCAATTACGAAATCCATATTCACTTCTTTCCACTTCCAAGTAGGAATGCCAAACTCTTGCATTACACCACCGGCCCTCTGGTGCTATAGCGTAACTTGTTGACAAGTACAATACTTTGCCCCAAATCCTGCAATGTCTTTCTTCATACCGTTCCACCAATAGATTTCTCGTAAATCGCGGTACATCTTGGTAGCACCAGGATGAATAGAATATCGCTCACTATGCACTTTAGCCATAATTCTCTACCTCAAATCATCAACATTTGGAACACACAGTCTACCTTGCAATCTCAACACACTATCTCCCCCTTAGGAGAATACCTCTACCTTCTTGTCCTTAACTGACTCCTTCAGTCTGACCAAACTAGGATCCCCGTCCTGCTTCACATTTACCTCTGAGACCAAAGAGGACTCGAAACTACTCTGAACTAACATACTCCCTTCAGCTGAATCAAGCAATCTAACACCCAACCTAGCCAAACAATGCACATCACGAGCCAATTCTTTCTTATCATTTTCTACATGAGCAATACTACCCATAGACAACCTGCTAAGAGCATCTGCCATAACATTGGCCTTACCCAGGTGATATATCACACTCATATCGTAGTCTTTTAGAAACTCTAACCATATTCTTTGTCTAAGTTTCAACTCCCTCTGAGTAAACACATACTGTAGGCTTTTGTGATCAGTAAACACATCAACATGAAAACCATACAAATAATGTCTCCAGATTTTCGAAGCAAAAACTACAGCTACTAATTCAAGATCATGGGTTGGGTAATTCTTCTTATGAAGCTTCAAATGTCTAGAGGTATAAGCTAAACCTTTACCCCTCTGCATCAACACACAACCCAGACCAACTCTAGAAGCATCGCAGTACACCATAAGACCATCAGTACCATCGGGTAAAGCTAACACTGGTGCTGAAGTGAGTCCAGTCTTCAACTCTTAAAAACTCTTCTCATAGGCATCTGTCCACTGGAACTTAACTTTCTTTTGGGTCAACCGGATCATGGGGGATGCGATAGAAGAGAATCCCTCAATAAAATAACAGTAGTAACAAGCTAGACTTAAGAAACTCCTAATATCAGATGGGGAGGTAAGCCTAGGCCAATTCTTCATAGCTTCTGTCTTTTGATGATCAACTCTAATACCTTCGAAAAAAACAATATGACTCAGAAAACCAACTAACCTTAACCGAAATTCACACTTGCTAAATTTAGCGAATAATTAATGAGCTCTAAGGGTTTTCAACATAATTCAAAGATGATCGGCATGGTCATCCTTACTTCGAGAATATACAAGAATATCATCTATGAACACAATAACAAACAAATCCAGATAC
>NW_025879391.1:0-4756 GCF_002878395.1 Capsicum annuum
AATATATAGTTATATACTAATTTCTAAAACATATGCACATGTATACTTTAAATATATACTATTTTAGAAAATATACACACATATATACGTATCATTCAATATATACGTACTACTTTAAATAAAATATACTACAATATATACCCACACTAAATATGTAGTTATATACTAATTTATAAAATATATACACATGTATACGTTAAATATATACGTCTATAGAAGATATATACACATATATACGTACTATTCAATATCTGTACTACTTTAAATAAAACATATATTGCAATATATATGTACTACAATATAAGCGCACACTAAATATATAGTTATATACTAATTTCTAAAACATATACACATGTATACATTAAATATATACTACTTTAGAAAATATACACACATATATACGTACCATTCAATATATACGTACTACTTTAAATAAAATATACTACAATATATACACACACTAAATATATAGTTATATACTAATTTATAAAACATATACACATGTATACGTTAAATATATACGTCTATAGAAGATATATACAAATATATACGTACTATTCAATATATGTACTATCTTAAATAAAACATATACTGCAATATATATATACTACAATATACACACACACTAAATATATAGTTATATACTAATTTCTAAAACATATACACATGTATATGTTAAATATATACTACTTTAGAAAATATACACACATATATACGTATCATTCAATATATACGTACTACTTTAAATAAAATATACTACAATGTATACACACACTATATACATAGTTATATACTAATTTATAAAATATATACACATGTATACGTTAAATATAGACGTCTATAGAAGATATATACACATATATACGCACTATTCAATATATGTACTACTTTAAATAAAACATATATTGCAATATATATATATACTACAATATATACACACACCAAATATATAGTTATATACTAATTTCTAAAATATATACACATGTATACGTTAAATATATACTACTTTAGAAAATATACACACATATATACGTACCATTCAATATATACATACACATATAAAATATATGTACTTCTTTAATTAAAACATATGCTACTTAATATAATACATTAATAATTCTTTATAGTAAATTAGTAATATATTAAAACTAAGTATTTAATTTAAACTAAAAATTTAATTTAAATCATTAAATGAAAAAAATTACAAATTAAGGACTAAGAAGTGAATGAATATTGAATTTATTGATTGCAAAATGATCCAAAATTTATAATTTACAAGGATGAAAAATCTACAAATTTTGCATCATTTTTTCCAACTCATTCATGTTAATATTAACGGGAACTTACATAGGATAGTCAAAGTCAACAGGGGCAAAACCATGCATTGGACTTGATTCAGCTGAGTTCTCCCGTGAAGTCATAATTTCTTCAAGTCTTTGCTCGTCGTTCGGCTCCGCTTTCATTTCTTGATTTCTTCGTTCGGCTATAATCCAATCTCTAAGGCAAACTAGAACATTCGTTACATTGTTTCCCAATGAATGTCAGTTGTCTCCAAGCTGCTGTCGTTCCTGACTAAAAGCGTTCTCCGATGCAATGGTTGACATTGAACATTCAGGATATCTCTAGCTACTCTTGAAAGCACAGGATATTGTGCTTGATTATTCCTCCTCCAATCTAACGTGTTGATCCTTCGTCTGCAATCCTCTAGCGGCGATCGGAGATAATACTTCAGCTCTTCCCGATAAGTTGTTGTGTAAGCTCCTTCCTCAACACTGTTTCAACAAGGTAAATCATAAAAGTGATCACGAAAACCACTATCTGCCGTCCTTTTAGAAAATGATGGCTCCTCGGGAGGACGAGGAGCGACAGTTGGAGTGATATTTGTCGGTACAGCTAAATCAACTAAATCAACATAGTGGTTATATACTTTATCTATGTAAGCGTTCGCATCGGCCATAACCGTCCACAAATCAAGTTATTCTTGTTCTTCATCATCAGAATCATTGTTAGTATTTATTTCTAAGTTAGCATAAATAATAGTACTAAAGTGGCACATAGTATTATATTTTATGCACAGATTTAGCATAGCACTAACTAAGTAAATAGTGAAATAAAAAAAATATTTTTTAAATTTAGCAAACATGGCACCAACAGTTTTTTTGTAACCTTCTTTATTTTTATATTCTTTGAGCAAATCAGAAATATCGGCTATATATGCCAAAATATTAAAAACAATAGAATAATAAGCACCGAAAAATTCAACCATAGCTATATAATTTTTTTTTTCAAAAACTTAACAAGATCATTAATTACAACCCAGTCAGAATCATGTAGCATGCAGTGGGCAGAATAAACAAACGAACCACAATGTTGGTTAAAAGATAGTGTAATAGGAACTCTATATTTATAACAAGTTTTTTAAAAATCATACGTAGCATTCCATCTGGTATCACATTCTTCATCCTTCAATATCGGTGCAAGTCCATTTTGTTCACATTTAAGTTTAAAATCTTTAATTCCTCTTCTACGATTATTTCCTTGAATAAAATCAACGGCAAGCCGAATTTTTTCAATATAAAGTTAAAAAACTCAAAACCATCTCTTACAATTAAATTATATATATGACAAACATATTTAACTTGAAAAATTTCTGGTAACAGTGGAGATAGCTTAGATTTTAACTTTGTTATAGCAGTTTTGTTGTTAGAAGTATTATCAAAAGCAATATATAAGATTTTATTTTCAATACCATAAAATTCTGCAACTTTAGCAATCGAATTAGCAGTAAAATGTCTGGTATGTTTACGATCTTCATCATATAAAAAAGCAAGAATACGTTTTTGCATAACAAAATTACTATCTATCCAGTGACAAGTAATGGTTAAATAATCATTTTTATTTATAGCACGACCAAGATCAGAAGTTAGGGACATTCTACATTGAATATTTTTTAACAATGTTGATAAATAAAAATAATATTGTGAATGGAGTCTAAAAATATCGGTCCTACAAGTAGTTCTAGGAATACCATTAAACATAGGATTATAAATTGCTTGAATATAATAAATAAAGACACCAGAAGAAGGGAAACTAAAAGGCAAACATCCCACAACTACCATTTTAGCTATTTCTTCCCGATCCCTCAATTTATTATACTTCTTCATTACCTGATCGGTTGTTGGGTCCATTCTAGTTTGCGTTGGCCCACCAACATTCATACTACCTCGTGCAATATTTAACTCTCTTTCGTGATTATCACTTATATGTCTCATTAACGTACCTGCACCCCCTTACTTGACTCCTCTTTTATGCTTATATATTTATTGTCAAATATTGCATTGCACTCCAATAACTGATATACGGTCAAAAAATTGTCATACAATACTAATTGGTTTACGAGCTGATCTTGGGACACGGGGAGAGAGATTAACCGATTCAGATCTAACGTTAGCATTTCCTACTGAGGGTGTCTCACTAATATTTTCATCATTTTCGTCTAAATTAACCGCATCTACTTCATTTTTTTTTCTATACCGTAATTTTTTTGAGCTTCTACATAATTCATATCTGCACCTAAAGGTACACCTACTTCTTCCTCAAAAGGTTGACTAAGCGGTGCCGGAGGCACACAGATATATCTACTACTTGAAGTACCTCTACCGCTAGTAATTCGCTTTTTATACCACTACCACTTTTGGGATAATTTTTTTTAACACCTTTAGTAGTGAGATTTCTTAATTTATCCATAATATAAATTGAACTAAAAAAATTCAAAATACACAAATATAATAAAATTAAATATTGAACAATTAATACACTAATTAAAAATTAAACGTAAGAGATGGAACGGCAATACCAAATTTTGGAAGTATCCAAAGGTTGCGACTTTAGAAACTTTCACTTGTACTTTGTAATCGCAAAATTAAAAAATTAAAGTGAGCACTTTAGGAAATATATAGAATATTTGAGAATTGAGAATTAAGATTTGAGACAGAATGAGATTTGAGAGAATGAAAAATTGTGTGAAAAATGATTTAAAAGTGTAGGGTATTTATAGGAATTTTTTTGGGATTTAAAAAATATTTTAAATGATTCTTTTTTTTTAAATTAAAGGGGCCATTTAGCCGTTTTGGGCTCCCAACGGTCATATCGCCGTTGGGCCCAACGGCTATAATGGCCCAACGACCATTTTCCAGAAATTTCTCATTTTTTTTTTTTAATTTTTGGTTATTCGAGCTAGGCCGGTTAACTATCGGGCCTGAACCGATTTTGATTTAGGCCAGGTTAACTGGGGCCCAAAAAAATAACCCAGACCCGACACGGTACCCTACATCCTGTGGACTGACCGGGTCGGATCAAACCGAGCCGGGTTGATGTGGTGGGTCGAATTGGGAAAGTTCGGGCCGGGTTAAACCGGCCCGATTGATAGGTATAGTCCAAACACCACGATTATAATTTTTTTTAAAAAAAGTGGCCTTCCAAAATCACGTAGCAAAGACATGCATCTATATTATGGTTGATAACATCATAAGGAGACAAGTATCATTTGATAGGGATGATGATTGTTCTAGGAGACGATGTAAAAACATTAGTGAAAAAAGGCAAGAGAAAGAAGGAAAAAAAAGCAAGAAATTACCAGGGGAATTTCTCGCGAAACTTGTTGTTTAATATTTATTTTCAATTCGCCCTATCCCACTTCGAAATTATACGATTTTTATAGTTGTCCCACCTAGTACAACAATTATTTTACGTTATG
>NW_025879392.1:0-2739 GCF_002878395.1 Capsicum annuum
GGGCATATCGGTTTGATACTACTTCCCATAGTTTCATGTTACAAAATCAGGACTATCAGATATAGTCAATCAGTCTCAGTAATAGAACTTAGAGAGTTCCTCAGATTTTAGGACTGTCAGATACAGTCAACTCAAATACAGTACGAAACTCAGATAGTTCTATCAGATTTAGGACTATTAGCTATAGTCACCTATGTTATCAGCATTATTCAGATATAGTCCTTTATGTTATCAGTCATATCAGTTACTAGCATATCACGCTATCAGTATACAAACTCAAAAATCATGAAATCTCGTTGTCAGTTACAGTTACGTATTTATGCATATATTCTAACGTTCATGTTAGAAAGTCAGTTAGCATTATTCATGCATGTGAACCATTATATATCGCCTACCTCACATGTATACTCGGTACATATGTAATGACACATTTTCACTATGGTGCTTCCTTTTTATGTTACACCATAGGTTTAGAAACACGAGTTCCAAATCAGCAGTAGATTCCAGATTCAGTAGTCAGAGTAGAAGTGAGTCCTCATTCTTCGAGGACATAATGATTTTCTAGTATCTCATTGATTAGCTTATTAGTTGGAGTTAGTTGAGAACATGTCCCATCAAATCCTTATTCAGATTCTTCAGACAGTAGAGGCTTTCAGACTAGATGCAGACTAGATACATACTATCATATTTTAAACTTAAGTTTTCTTTTGGGTATTCTATTACCCCACACAGATGTTACATTATTCAGTTATGTTCATGATCGAACCTTATGACCTTTTAGTGCATGTTTCCGCATTATTATGTTACATATGTAGTATATAGGTAAAAATATCAGTCATGGGTTAGCTTGTGGTCCTTCGGGGTCATGAGCACCGTGTGGCATTCCGGTTCAACAAATCGGGTTGTTACAAACTTGGTATCAGAATCTAAAGTTCAATAGAGTCCTATGAAGTTTGAAAGCCGCATCAAGTAGAGTCTTATGAATAGATGTGTTCTGTGCCACATTTATGTGCAAGAGGCTATGAGTTGTTTTAAGAATAGTTTCCCTTCTTTCAGTATTCATGTCATGCCAGTGAGCATAGTAAAAAGGCAGTCTCTCAGTCTAATCCGCTTTTTCTCTTTATTTCAGAATATGCCTCCTCAGAGAAGAAATCAGTCAGCCCCTCAGCCCCAAGAACCTTTGGGTGATCATGTTTCTCATGCAGAGTTTAGGACCGTATTTACCACTTTTTCTCAATCATTCACAGCTCAAAATAAATGCCCAACAGTTGTTTCGGCCAACCTAGTGGCAACTCAGCTACAGAGAGAATTCGGTACTTTACCCGAATGAATCCTCCAACCTTCCTCGGGTCTAAGGTAGATGAAGACCCTCAAGAATTCTTTGATCAAGTTTAGAAAGTAATAGACGCCATGGGGGTGACTACTGTTGAGAGTGCTGAGCTAGCTGCATACCAGCTGTAGGATGTGGCCATGCTTGGTTCAAATAGAGAAAGTCCACAAGATCAAATGATGCAGGTCCTATAGAGTGGGAGGAGTTTGTCACTGCATTCTTAGACAAATTGTTTTCCTAAGAGCTTAGAGAAGCTAAGGTACTAGAGTTCATCAACCTCAGGCAGGGTAATATGATGATGAAAGAGTATTCTTTTAAGTTTACTTAATTAGCCAGGTATGGCCCTCATGTGGTTGCAGATGGTAGATCCAAGATGAGTAAGTTCACTTCAGGGGTGATCGACAACATGGTTAATGAGTACAGATCCACCATACTGAGTAGTGACATGACCTTAGTTAGGCTTATGACCCATGCTCAGAAGACAGAAGAGCAGAAAATTAAGTAGAGGAAAAATAGAATGAAAAAGCTAGGACAGGTAGCTTCGAATTTAGTCAGCCTAAGTCAGAAGAAGGAAACTGTTCCCAGTTTCATCCTAAGTCACTAGTTCCAGCTCCCTCTACAGCCAATGCTCCAGTTCCTTAGTTTAGAGAGGGTAACAAAGATAGAGTGCTAGGCTCTAAGACCTAGGGTAGTGTTAGTAGTGCCCGCACCTATCCTATTTTCCAGACTTACGATAACTACCATCAGGGTATGTGTAGAGTAGGTAGTGGAATTTTTTTTGCTTGTGGTAAGACAAGCCATAGATTTAGAGACTGGTCATAGCCAAGTCTTTAGGGACAACAAAAATACTCCTTAGCTCAGTCCGGTCATCCAAATCAGTAGGGTGCCACTTCCAATGCTACTAGCGGGCACTGCCCAAATTATCTCTATGATCTTTAGACACAACAAGATCAGGAAAATTCTCTTGATGTAGTTACTGGTACATTATAGATCCTTTATGTGCAAGTTTATGCTTTGCTAGATCCAGGAGCTTTCTTGTCTTTTGTTACTCCTTATATAGTAGTTGATTTTGGAATCAGTCCCAAAATTCTAGAAGAGCCCTTCTTAGTTTCTACCCTAGTGGGTAAAACCATCACAGCCAAATGGGTATACAGGAACTACCCGGTTATGATATTTCAGAAAGTCACTTTAGTAGAATTAGTTGAAATAAAGATAACTGATTTTGATGTCATTCTCGGCTTGGATTGTCTTCATTCCTGCTATGCATAGTCAACTTCAAAAATAGAATAGTTCAGTTTTAGTTCCCAAAAGAACCCGTCCTAGTGTGGAAGGGTAGCCTATCCACTTTCAGGGTTCAACTTGTTTCCTACCTCCTGGAAAGGAAAGTAATATCTAAGGGATGTATTTAT
>NW_025879393.1:0-3255 GCF_002878395.1 Capsicum annuum
AAGCAAATGATCATCGATATTAAAAATTGAAGATCATCCACCTTTAAAGTTATTCTTATAAATTGCTCGACCTTTAAAGATGGGTTTTATTGTTTAAATCATTGTGATCCAAACAAGTATATTTGATAGTGAATATTATTCATAATATTTCAAAAAATAATCAATGAGGAACGTCATTTCATACCCACATTCAATTATTTTTACTTTGAAGACATATACACTCAAATACACACAATGGTGGATCTATCATCTATGAATACAATATGATTTTAGGGGGTAGATTTTTAAATTTAATCTTTAAAAATTTGTTTAACCATGAATTTTAGAAGTGGATTTTAAAATTTTATCTTCAAATATCTGTTTGACCATAGATTTTGAGAGAAGATATTGAAAATTTATATTTAAATATTTGTTTGACCATAAATTTTGGGAGTAGATATTGAAAATTTATTATCAAATATCTGTTGACTATAGATTTTGAGAGTAGATTTTAAAAATTTTATCTTCAAATATCTGTTTGACCATAAATTTTGGAAGAAGATCTTAAAAATTTATCTTCAAATATTTGTTTGACCATAGATTTTGAAAGTAGATATTGAAATTTATCTTCAAATATCTGTTTGACCATAAATTTTAAGAGTAGATTGTAGTAAATTATCTTCAAATATCTGTTTGACCATGAAATGTTTTAGATTTTTTAAATCTGATCTTCAAATATTTTCAAGTTTTCAAAAACTAACTTCAAATATTTTAAATTTCAAATTTAAATAATCACAGCTTTAAAACTCAATTTTTCAAATATCAACTTCAAAAGTTATGGTCAAACGGGAGCATAGCATCCATGTTGTAACTGCTTATAGGACTCATAAGAAAGCCCACAACAAATAAGAGCCCAAGCCCAATAAACTCAATAGTTAGCCCAACTCTAGCTCTAGTCCAAAAGAAACTGTTGGGTATTAGCCCAACTAAGATGTTGGGCCTCAACAATGAAACCAATGGCTATTCATGCAATTGTACCCAAACTATCCTTTTTTTTGTGGGGTATCATTATAGTATAGACTGTGTTAAATAAACCCGAATGCCGTTACTATTGTGAATACAACTACGTTCCACACAACGACTCTAGATTTAAGGGAAATTGATGTTAATAGGCCCACTCCACCAATGGAAAAATAGTCGATATTGAGAAGGATCCTGAATTGGAGATGGAATTCAATGGAATAGTCATGGGTCCTTCATCGCCCGATCAAATTTCAAAGTACAAGGCTTCAAATCGGTGTGAGCAGCTAGTTCAAGCGACTGCCAGCTCAACAATAAGAAATCAAACAAGCAGTGGGCATAAATTTTGGGCAGATCAAGTGGAAGAGGAAAGTGTAAATCCATTTGTGAAGAGTTCAATTTGCGATAGATTCGACATTACCAAAATCACCAATGTTGGATTCAAAGTGGGGTATGTAGAATCGAAAATGCATTGTGAGTCCCCTTTAATTGACATAGAAATTGAAGATATTAGCTCTGAAATTGCTTATTGGAGATCTGTAGTATTTTGTCATGTTTTGGGAGCCCATCCTCTATTTGAAGTTCTGAAAGGTTTCATCCAACGAATCTGGTCCAAATTAGGGATTAATAAAATTGCAAAGAATGAGATGGTAGGAGGTGTAAGGCGGTATATGGGTGGACTGCATATTCCCATGTATAGAATGGATAGTTTTCTTTGTTGTAATGTTAGAGGGCTTGATGCCATTAACAAGCAAACGGAAGTAAAGTTTCTTTGCAATAATAAAAATATGGGGTTAGTTGGACTATTGCAGACTAAGATAAGAATTAAAACATTTATCAAATAGCTCAAAATATGTTTGAAGGATCACACTTTGTCACAAATACTGGCTCTCACTATAATGGGAGAATTTGGATAACTTGGAGAGCGGACTATTTCAATGTAAGTATCCTAGAAACAACTGTACAATTGATAACATGTACAGTGAAGAACAATTTTATGTAGACAAGATTCATTATGGCTAAGGTTTATGATTATAACACTAAAGAGGGAAGACAAGATTTATGGGTGATCTCATAACTTTCAATTTGAATTGTCAGTCACCTTGAGTAATCTTAAGTGATGTTAACTTAGTTTTTAATGTGGAAGATAGAATTGGGGGAAACCCAATAGCATGGTCTGAAATAGAGGATTTCCAACAATATATTAATACTTGTGGGTTAATGGAAATGCCTTTTCAAGGCCAAAAGTACTCATGGAATGATAAAAGTGGGGTCAGAGGATTTTCTGAAAAATGAACAGGGAATAACTGGTTGATAACTATGCTTATTGGTTTAGTTTAAGTATTGATTGAAAATACCAGTGATCACTGCCCCATTAAGTTGTCATTATCTACTGGGGGTTCAAGAACTAGAAAGTCATTTTATTATTGCAATGTCCGGTAAATTCATCTTTTGCTTAAGGTGAAGGTTGAAGAAGTGTGGAAGACTCATATAGAGGGTTGTAAGATGAAGCAAGTTACCAGGAAATTAAAACTATTGAATAAAAGGCTGAAGGATTTGAACTCTCAAGCTTTTAGGAGCATTGTTACAGAGGCTCAAGATGACAGGAAAGCTATGTTGTAGGCTTAAATGTTACTGCAATAGAGCCCCCAAAATATACTCTACCAAGCAAATAAATTGAAGAATTACAGAAAATTCAGGATATCATTATATAAGACAGAGATGTTCCTCTAATAGAGGAGCAAGGTTAGCTGGATAAAACTTGGAGATGATAATAATAATTACTTTTTTGCTATTATAAAACATAAAAACCTACTACATGCCACAACGCAACTGAGGAATAAAGTTGGTTAGTGGCAATATGATCCAGAAGTGATAGCAACCATCAACTTTTAATAGCTTTTTGAAGAATGGGCCACGTCTTAACTTAGATCAACAATTTGAACACTTAAACCATACACAACTAAGGATATAAAAGCTGCTATGTTTCGAATTGATAGTAATAAAAGCCTTAGCCCGGATAGTTTTGGGAGTAATTTCTTTAAGGCTGTCTGGGAGCTAATAGGAATAGATGTCACAGATGCAATACTTGAATTCTTCAGTAGTAAAAAGTTGTTAAGGCGGATTAATACCACTAATATTTTTCTTATTCCAAAGCTTATAACTCCTGAATTTGCCAGCCAGTTCAATCTCATATTTTATTGTAATGTGCTCTACAAGTATATCTCAAAGATGATATGTACTAGACTAAGGGAT
>NW_025879394.1:0-2043 GCF_002878395.1 Capsicum annuum
AATAAGTCAGTTTTCATTTGTTAGGTGAAACACATACTAACTTGAACCTTCACTCCTAGAATACACACTTTCTAGTTGAGTCGTTTCATTCAACTCTTAAGAGACGCACTTTCTAGTTTGAATAAGTTAGTTTTCATTTGTTAGGTGAAACACTTCCTAACTTGAACCATCACTCCTAGAAGATGCACATTCTAGTTGAATCATTTCATTCAACCCTTAGGAGAAGCACTTCCTAGTTTGAATAAGTCAGTTTTCATTTGTTAGGTGAAGCACTTCCTAACATGAACCATCACTCCTAGAAGACGCACTTTCTAGTTGAGTTATTTTATTTAACTCTTAGGAGACACACTTCCTAGTTTGATTAAGTCACTTTTCATTTGTTAGGTGAAACACTTCCTAACTTGAACATTCACTCCTAGAAGACGCACTTTATAGTTTGAGTCATTTCATTTAATCCCTAGAATACCCACTTTCTTGTCTGGGTAATTTAAGTTTCATGTGTTTGGAGACGCATTTCCTAAGTCATTAGTTTTACTCTGAAAAGATGCATTTCTTTAGAAAGGCCTAGATTCACCCCCTTTACTGTACTTTTCACAAGTTGTGACCTGATGACAGTCACAAAATTTTCTAGTGTAAACTGGGCAAAATTTTGTTCGTGTTTATTGAAATTTATTTTATACTCAGGACCCTCCTGAAGAATAGGACAGGACCCTCCTAAAGAATAGGACAGGACCCTCCTGAAGAATAGGAATTTATTTTCTGCTCAGGACCCTCCTGAAGAATGAGAATTTATTTTGTGCTCAGGACCTTCCTAAAGAATGGGATAGGACCCTCCTAAAGAAGGCGAATTTATTTTATGCTCAGGACCCTCCTGAAGAATGGGCTGGACCTTACTGAAGAATGGGAATTTATTTTGTGCTCAGGACCCTTCTGAAGAATGGGACAGGACCCTCCTGAAGAATGGAAATTTATTTTATGCTCAGGACCCTCCTGAAGAATGGGACAGGACCCTTCTGAAGAATGAAAATTTATTTTGTGCTCAGGACCCTCCTGAAAAATGGGACTGGACCTTCCTGAAGAATGAGAATTTGTTTTGTGCTCAGGACCCTCTTGAAGAATGGAACAGGACCCTCTTGAAGAAGAAGAATTTATTTTGTGCTCAGGATCATCCTGAAGAATGGGAAAGGACCCTCCTGAAGAATGAGAATTTATTTTGTGTTCAGGACCCTCCTGAAAATGGGACAGGACCTTCCTGAAGAATGAGAATTTATTTTGTACTCAGGACCCTCCTGAAGAATGGGATCGGACCCTCATGAAGAATAAAAATTTATTTTGTGCTCAGGACCCTCCTGAAGAATGGGACAGGACCCTCCTGAAGAATGGGAATTTGTTTTATGCTCTGTACCCCCCTGAAGAATGGGATAGGACCTTCCTGAAGAATGAAAATTTATTTAATGCTCAGGACCTTCCTGAAAAATGGAAATTTACTTATTGCTCTAGACCCTCTTGAAGAATGAGAATTTATTTTATGCTCAGGACCCTCCTAAAGAATGGGAATTTATTTTATGCTCAGGACCCTCCTGAAGAATGGGATAGGACCTCCTGAAGAATGGGAATTTACTTATTGCTCAGTACCCTCCCGAAGAATGGGAATTTATTTAATGCTCAGGACCCTCCTGAAGAATGGGACAGGACCCTCCTGAAGAATGAGATGTTATTTTTCTGTGTCACCTTTTATTTTGAGTTTAGAAACATATTTGAAAAATCAGAAAGAGAAAGTCTAGGAACCTACCTGAAGAACAGGGTGAAGAAAAAGAAAGTCCAAGAGCCCGCCTGAAAAATAAGGTGAAGAAAAAGTAACTCCAGGAACCCGCCTGAAGAATAGAGTGAAGAAGTAACAAGTTAGGAGCCCGCCTAAAAAACAGGCGGAAGAAATAGCAAATCAAGAACCTGCCCGAAGAATAGGGTGAACATTATCAGTTGTAAATCAGGAGCTCGCTTGAAGAATAAGGTGAATATTTTCAAGTCCAAGACAGAAGAAAA
>NW_025879395.1:0-5333 GCF_002878395.1 Capsicum annuum
AAGTTATTCTTTAAGTTTTGCTTACATTAATCCAGTAAGATAAATTTAAGTTTTGCTTACATTAATCCAGTAAGATAAATTTCATCTTTACCAGTAATTAGAAGGGCTTTTCTTTTTGCAGACATGTTTAGCCCATGTGACCTTAAAAGAAGTTATTTATGCAAAATGCTCTCAACTAAACTTAACCCTTTCAGATTTATATATATTTGTGTATCAATCATAGTTCCAAACATATGAAATCAAGCACAGAAATTACATTCATATATGATACCTATTAATAGTTGACCTTTTTATATTTTGAAGAGATAATACATCAAAACCCTCCTGAACTTATTAGCAAAACTTACTTTAGACCCTAAATTAATCGAACAATTATTTACCCCCTTATGAACTTTAAAGTGTATTATTTTGTCCCCTTAACAGCTGACGTGGCAAAAAAAAAATAAAGGCGAGTTTTAGTGAAAAAAAAAGTATAAAATTTTTTTAGTGGGACCCACTTTAATATTTTTAAACATTATTTTTTTTTCTCTTCTTCCTCACACCCCACCACCCCCATTTCTTCTTCTTCCTCACACCCCACCACCTCCATGTCTTCTGTTTCCTTTATTTATTTATTTTCACTTCTGTTCACCAAAATCTTCAATCAAATACACAATAATAAAATACATAAATTATACAACAAATAAAATTTTCTATAAAGATCAAGAATCAACAAATTAAATCCCCAAAATACATAAAAATTAATTCTTTAAGGTATCGTTCTCCGAGAATTTGCTAATTTTCAACACCCAAAAAATTCAAAGAGCATCAAATCACAGAAAAAGAAAATTCATTTAAATTTTTAACAATTATTTTTTTTTCTTCGAAATTTTTTAATCTCAGAAATTACTACACTGAAACAACATGAGAAAGAAGAGATCAATAGCATCACGACTAACTTGTTCAAATGTTTATTGCTTTATCACAGTGAAACTATAGTTTCTACACAAATTAAGATATTGGAACTATATTTATCAACCTTATTCCTTCAACCAAGTTTACAAGCTAATTATAACCTTGGAATTGAGTAGGAAAATAAATTCTATAAATTTTTAATCTTATTCAATTTAACCAAAAAATCTGATCGACGAACTTTTTCGGAGCACCGACAATGAAATTCTTTGCCAGAAAACACTGAAATCAGCGATCAAAATCAGTCGCAGCAGTCCACCGTCATTGTCGCTGTTCCGACGACGGAGGTCAGTTGTTCATGGGAGGAGAAAGAAAAAGAAAAAGGAATGAAGTTTGTGGAGCGGAGGTTAGTTGTTGTTCATGGGAGGAGGAAGAAGGAGGAGGAGGAACGGGTGGGAGTGGGGGTGAGGGGGGCTATTTAAAGAAGAAGAAGGAGAAATCGTGGGATGGGGTTGGGGGTTGAAGAAGAAGGAGGAAAGGGAGGGAGATTTATATATATATATATATATATATTTTAAAAAAATATATATTTTATATATACAGAAAAATAGTATATATATTTTTCTTTTTTAAAAAATATATAAAAATAGTATGTGTGTGGAATTACTTTTTTCAAAAAAAAATTATAATTTCTTACGTGGCAGTGGCAATGACATGACACTGATTTAGCAATGACATGGCACTGACGTGGCTTAAATTGGGGCGCGTGTACTTCACTCTCCACAGTGAGAGTGGTATAATTTTTTTAGGGGGTAAAAAATTCACTTTAATGTTATTAAGGGGTATGTAATTGCCCGATTAGTTTAGAGTTTAAAGTAAGTTTTGACCACAAGTTCTAAATGTTTCGATGTATTATCTTTTGAAATAATTGCTGTGTGAACTTTTTGCCAAAATTAAGGAAGACATATGTATTAGGTGCATAATAAGAGGATCATTTCATAATCATATGTTAACTTTTTGAACTTAGTTCCAAGTGATTTTTTGAAGTGAATAAAGAGCATTTGTCAATATCTTGTCGTTTGTGGGGTAACCATTTATTCTATTGCACATGTTTGGGACAGAGCTTCTTTACTTTACTAAAATAATTAAAATTTTGATTGATTCATTTCATAAGATAATTTCATTTCCTATACCTTTTTCTTCTTTTTGTTTTTTTTTAGTCTATGCCATTGTTTTTCTAGCTCTTATTAATACCCTTTTTTGTCTTAAAATTAAAAATCCTTTTCTTGTGATATAAGATATTATCAACAATCAGCAAAATTATACAAAAGTTTATTCTAACAAATCAATATCAATGATAGGTGTTTTACCTGATCAATTGATTTTGTAGTTATTTATAAATATTGATTTTAGTTTTAAGTTATTTCATGAGACATTTTTGTTTTTATATATAAGAAATCTGAATAAAACACACAAGAGATCTTTGCAAGGTTACTTTTTTTCTTGAAATCATAAAGAGTTATTGTTTACTTATTTATATTGTCTGAATAGGAAATCTAAATAAAATAAAACTAATTATTGTCATCGGAGTTTTCATATGTATTGTCCTCAATTATTTTTAGTATATCAGCAATATGGAAAACAATGTAACATGAATTATTGTCAATCAATAAGAAGGAAATTTGTTAAAATGCTTGTCTAGTATCAGTGCTACAAAAAGGAAAAGATAAAAAACTAGAAGTCTATGTAGCAATTCTAAAAGGTCTATATCAAAATCAGCAGCACTGAAAAGCAAAAAAGAAAAGGTTTTATTTTGCTGATTGACACTTTTTTTTTGGGGGGGGGGGGTGCGGGTGCGGGGTTTGTAATTTGAATTTAAACAAAGTTTAATAGCACGACTAATGAATTACTTTATTTATAATAACGTAATCGTATAGACCATGCACATATTCTTTTACATAGAAGAGCGATAGAAAGCAGATAGAGATCGTCCTGCTATCTTTAGTCGCCTTTTTCTATAATTTTTTATTTTAATTTATTTATCTTAATTTTTAATTTGATATGTATTTAAAAATCACAGAAAATTATTTTTAATTACAATAATTAACGGCTTAGAAAATTTTTAAAAAAAATAAAAATTTGATTGACTCTTAAAATTTTATCAGTAGTGCATAAATTATGATAGGCGAAGTAACATATATTATTTGTAAATAATATAAAAAGTATCATAAATCACAATAATTAATAACTTAAAAATATTTGATGACATATAAATTTTTGATTTATTCTCTAAATATTATCATAGTTAGATAAGACAGAGGGAGTAAAATATATTATTTGAAAGTTATGTAAAAATATAAATCACAATAATTAAAAATTTAAAATATTCAAAAATCTTAAAATTACATAAAAAAAAATTGGTTGACTCTTCAAATTTTATTAGCGTCACATTAATTGAAACAATGATAGTAACATATATTATCTAAAATCTAAAAAAAAATTACTATATATCATCATAATCAACAATTTAAAATATTTAAAAATCACATAAAAATTTAATTGACTCTTTAAACTTTATTTGTATCACAAAAAAGGTAGCATATATTTTGCTCATGCGAACATGGAGTCTTATGTCTAGTATTAAATTAGAGATGTCCACAATTTTTTTTGGATAACTGCGAATATATAAATATATAGAACTAAGAAGTTACAGGTGAGATAACCATAGTGTCTTGATCACTAGATATTACAGACAGATTTTCCTAACTAGTTAACTGTTACATATATTCCTATTAACTAGTCTAGAGATAGTTTTGCGTAGCTTATCATGGAGGAGCAAAGGCAAGGCTTGAGTGGGCGGCTGCAACAAAACATCAACTTGAGTAGGGGAAGAGTGACGAAAAACCTGCGTACACAAAAAGTGAGCAAGCAACACCATTGGCTTCACGAAAACTATGCTGGAGCACTGGATTCCCCAATCTCCTCAACAACAACCTATACATAGAAATAGCAGAGTTATATATGGAATTGTGGACTTCAAGCAAGTTTAGTATATTATCCACGGAGTCTACTTCGATTTCTATAGGTTGGTAATTCTTTAACACCACAAGTTCAAGATCTTTGATCAAGGCTTGGAGTTCAACAACAAACATAACCCATAACCCAGTCACCCTTGAAATCGCGTATAAAACCACCAATACCCCCTTGGGTAGAGCCTCGAATAAAAAAGTCGTTGCCCTTTAGTTTAAAGGTGTTAAGAGAAGGTCTTATCCAGACAATGAAAAGATGAAATCGTTTTTGGATAGAGGGATCTGTGGAAGTGAAGAACTTGAATTCAATGACCTTAGAGATTACTAAATTCTTTGACAAAAAAGAGTGTTTGTAATTGTACAGATTACCATTACGATTCAACCATAAATGCCAAAGTACAAAGGGTAAAAAATCTATCCAAGTGTAATGAAAAGATAAAGACATTGATGATAGTAGTATCAATTGTTGAAGATAGAACAACCAATGGTTTGTTGAGAAATCAAGCAAATCAATGTTTAAACCAAAATTTCTTCGCAATGTAACAATGTATGAAAACATGGGTTGTAGATTCATCCTCAGACAAATAGGGAATAGAGGAACTGGTGTAATACCAATGCGATAAAGAAACTGAAAGGTAGGCAGCCGTTCTTTAGAACAAAAGCTAAAGGGTACACTAAAATTTGTTAACGATATTAAGTTTTCAGATCCACTCACAGTTATAAGAAGAAAGACTGGGGTTTAAAAAGGTGATTATTGTTGAAACCTAATTTTTGTCTTCTTGACTGAATTTATTCTGAACTTCTTTGGTTTTAATAAAATTGCAACATTTATTTTATTCCGATAAAAACTTTCCAAAGTATTTATCTAGATAATTTCGTCATTTTAAATAGCGATTATATATTCTCATGTCCGTGTATACGAGATCGTATAATTTCATCACTTAAATACGTTTTTACGAAAAATTAAATTTTAATCAAGTATTATCTCAAAATTTAATCCATTGGTAGGAGAAAAATTGGGGAATGTTTTGAGTTTTCACATACTCTTTCATTCATTACTTTCTCTGTTGTTCTTTGATTTTCTCACGTCGTTCTCATTGTTTCCTTTCGTCGACCGAACTCGAAGTCGAAGTCTCTGGTGAAATCGCTCTCCAACTTATCGTCTTAGTTCGCTGCTCCCGAAAAGGTAACACTCCTTTTACTTTGTCCTAATTCAGCTATGCATTTGATATCCACTTTAATGAGTTTGAGTGAAATTTGATGTGCCTAGATTAGCTTTACAATATTCTATGTTTACTGGCGATCTTTCGGTCACTATGTATAGATTACGATCCAACAGAGAGTAAAAACTTGAATTTTTATAATAGAAAAAAACGTGTATTCCTTTCTTGTGAAAATTCCAATCACGTAACC
>NW_025879396.1:0-2957 GCF_002878395.1 Capsicum annuum
GTCTTGTGGAGGTTCCAAATGACCTCGAGATGAACCAAGTGAGAATGTACATAATGAAGCAAATCCAAGATGTAGTACACATCAAAGAACGTCAACTTCGTTTGGATCAGATTTTGTAATATTTCTCTTAGAAAATGAGCCTCAAATATTTAAAGAAGCGATGTCTTCGTCAGACTCATCCTTTTGGAAAGAGGTAGTCAATAGTGAGATAGATTCAATCTTAAGCAACCATACATGGGAATTGGTTGACCTTCCTCTCGGAAATAAACCTGTAGGTTCTAAATAGATCTTCAAAAGGAAAATAAAGGCTAATGGTACTATTGACAAATACAAGGCAAGACTTGTAGTAAAAGGCTTCAAACAAAAGGAAGGCCTTGATTACTTTGATACATACTCACCGGTAACAAGGATAACCTCGATTCAAATGTTAATTGCCTTGGCGGTGGTATATGATCTTCAAATTCATCAAATGGATGTAAAAACCGCATTCCTAAATGGAGATTTGGAGGAATAAATATACATGGAACAACCTGAGGGATTTGTGGTTCCAAAAAAGGAAAACAAGGTGTGTAAACTTATCAAGTCATTATATGGACTAAAGCAAGCACCAAAACAATGGCATGCGAAGTTTGACCAAACCATGTTGGCAAACGGATTCAAAATAAATGAATGTGATAAATGTGTTTATATTAAAGACACTCCAAATCACCAAGTCATTGTATGTTTATATGTGGATGATATGTTGATCAACAGTAGAGACATTTCTGACATAAATGCAACAAAAAGAATGCTCGAGAGTAAGTTTGATATGAAGGACCTTGGAGTTGCAGATGTTATCTTAGGTATAAGAATCCATCAAACTCCACAAGGGTTGGCATTATCACAGTCTCATTATATCGAAAAGGTACTTGGCAAGTTTAAGTATATGGAATTCAGTATTGCCAAGACTCCATTGGATGCGAGCTTTGCACTTCGAAAGAATGAAGGTGAAAGTGACTCGCAATTGGAGTACGCAAGAGTATTAGGATGTTTAATGTATATAATGAACTGTACACGACTAGACATAGCATGCGCTATCAGTAAATTAAGTCGCTACACGAGTAATCCCAGCAAAACTCACTGGATGGCAATAAAAAGAGTTTTGGGGTATCTTAAATACACTCAAAATTATGCTTTGCATTATAATAAATATCCTGCAGTACTTGAAGGATATAGTAATGCAAATTGGATCACCGGATCGAACGAAGTAAAATCCACAAGTGGATATGTATTTACAATCAGTGGAGGAGCATTCTCTTGGAAATCATCCAAACAGACGTGTATTGCTCGCTCTATAATGGAATCTGAATTTATCGCATTAGATAAATCCGTTGAAGAAGCAGAATGGCTCCAGAATTTCTTGGAAGATATTCCGTATTGGCCCAAGCCAGTGACACCAATATGTATACACTATGATAGACAAACGGCAATAGGTAGGGCAGGGAGCATGATGTATAACGGTAAATCTAGTCATATAAGACAAAGACATAAACCGTTAGAGAACTTCTCTCTAGTGGAATTATCACTGCAGACTATGTAAAGTCGAAGGATAATGTGTCGGATCCACTTACAAAAAGCCTATCTAGAGAAGGAGTAGAAAGGACATCCAAGGGAATGGGCTTAAGGCCTAGGACAAGTCAGCATGACGGTAACTCTACCTAGCAGACTGGAGATCCTAAGAGCTAGGTTCAAGAAGATCAAACAAAGTTATGTCTGACAGGGTCAACATTGTCAATTACCCAACCTATTCTCATGATGTAGACAATGTATAGTAAATAAGGATAAGACTTAAGGTGAAAAGTCTTTTAATGATTATCTAAATTTGACAGATTTGACCAAATAGTTTAATCTACAGGATTGAATGTTTAGAAATTACCTATGCGTGGGCGAAGTGGAAGCCACTTCAAAGAGAATCTTAGTAAAGTCCTATTCTCTAAGCTCTCATAAAAATCGAGACATGTTCATGGCTGAAAAGAATAAAACCGTAAGAACCATAAATGGTAAAAGGCTAGTTGTGTGACATGTGTTGTCTAGGTGTACATTAAAGCTCGACGGTTCAAAGATATCAAATCTACCGATTGACCGAGTGCATCCGATGCATGTTCACTACGGAAAGTTCAAAGGGAAACCTACTTATCCAGATGCAATCAGTCTTTGCTTGATGATCACATACTTGTTCGTAAAATTTTTACGAAAATAATAGTTATTCCCCATTCATGTGGGGGATTGTTGGGTTCATAGTAATGAAAGGGTGTGAATAGAAATGTTAAAACATGCAGGAACGCGTGAACAGCAGCACTGTTTCGCGTGAACAGCGCACTGATTCATGAACTGATGCGTGAACAGTAACTATTTTGCGTGAACAGTAGCACTGTTACGTGAACAGTAGCACTGTTTTGCATGAATAGTGCACTACTTCACGAACTGCTGCAACACTGTTTTGAACTAATAAATGTTTCACGAAATGGTGTACTGTTTTAGAAAATTACTGCAATAGTTTAAGTAAACAAACATATATTTTTAGGAAAAGACACACACCTCTAAATTGAACCAATGCCACCTTTCAGAGGGGCATTTTGTGGCTATACAAAACTTGGTTTTCATCCACAGGTAAAAAAAAAAAGTACAGAAAATTTTCAGAATTACAAGCTTCTTCTTCTTCTTAAAAATACTCTAAGTGTGATCGTTCAAACCGTGAGTGTGTTTGAAGAATCCGCCTATTTGAGGTACCGCTATATTTGGATTCATGTCCATTTTATCTTGGGAGGAAGATTCCATAACCTTGGGTACAGTGAGGGGAATTATTCCTTAAGAAAAGTCCGTGAATTCGGACGACTTGGCCTTAACAATTTCTGTTTCATCTATATTTCTGAAATATAAAATACACCTCTTGTAAAGATCATTTTGATCTTGTGTTG
>NW_025879397.1:0-1510 GCF_002878395.1 Capsicum annuum
ACCTTATCCAAAAGCCAAGTTACAACCAAAGAAAGACCTTCAGATCAATCTTTGAGAATGTTAAGGCTAAGCATGAAAAGGATATGATGATGCATTTTGGGAACTACTTGTCTTCCTCAGCATAAGGAATCAAGAGAGAAATAAAATATGAGAGAGTCTTATTGGTGAAAACCCTCACAGGCATCGTAAGGCGATAGTAAGTTGAGAGAGAAAAAAATGAGAGAGTCTTATTGATGAAAACCATCACGGGCATCGTGAGACGATTGTAAGTTTGGAGAAATGAGAATAAGAGAGTCTCATTAGTAAAAACTCTCACAGACACCATAAGACAATGGTGAGCTGAGGAAAAGACCCTTCAAGGCGTCACTAGCCGAATGAGGTCTGAATGCAATTGGCCTAAGAGAGCAACTCAGTTTCAAGGACATTAACTCAACAACAATTGGTAAAAAGTTTGGGTGGAAAGATCAGGTATCTTAATCCAAAATGCATGTCATAATTATTAGAGTTGACTGTCATGTCTAGAAAAAATTTTCATTTCTTTGTTTCAAATAGGGACACTCATTGTCTTTTCTTTCTTCTCTTTATTTTTATTTTGTTTTCTTTAGTCAGTTGCCCAAATAAAATCATTGTCATTTTTTTCTCTTGTCTTTGAGTCAAGTCCATGTCAAAACAAGGGAGAAAAGATCTCAAAACATGGCTACCAGCTTCTTCAATTGCACAAAGCAAGAAAAAAGGGCCAGCACATGCTAAAGACATGATTGTGAGACAAAACAAGGCATACAGAAAGTTTTGTCAATCGACAAGTCTGGGAACTCATGGAAATACCAAGGTTCAAATGGTTTATCTGAGAAACATGACAAAGCAGGGATACTGTATTTGTTTCAGAGTCACTCTTAATAATCTGAGTTTGGGTCAATGACACAACAAATCAGGGGAAAATGCCCGCAATCTGAAACAAACTGAAGGGAATGAATACTAGAGAAAATGCCTGGAAAGACAAGTGCTGCAAGCTACCACTAAGTTTTTAACTGACAAATTTTCTTTGTTGAAATAGGGACAAATTCGCTTCACTTAATTTAGCTACCATTGAAAATGCACATCCGTGAGATTTTACTTTCTGTTCAGGACCCTCCTAAAAAATGGGATTTTACTTTCTGTCCAGGATCCTCCTGAAAAATGAGAATTTACTTCCAGTTCAGGACCTTCCTGAAAAATGGGAATTTACCTTCAGTCCAGGACCCTCCTGAAAAATAGAAATTTACTTTATGTTCAGGACCCTCCTGCAAAATGAGAATTTACTTCTATTCAGGACCTCCTAAAAAATAGAATTTACTTTCAGTTCAGGACCCTCCTGAAAAATGGTACTTTACTTTATGTTTAGGACCCTCCAGAAAAATGGGATTTTACTTTCTGTTCAGGACCCTCCTGAAAAATGAGAATTTATTTTCTATTTTGGACCCTCTTGAAAAATGGGATTTTAATTTCTGTTTAGGACCCTCCTGAAAAATGG